>NC_084519.1:13789114-14089114 GCF_024500385.1 Phyllopteryx taeniolatus
CTCTGGCTAATGGATGTCATGGGTAGCAGTATGCTTTCGGCAATACGTCAAATTTGAATATCCATCTTCAAATGAAACCAAAGCAATAAATGCCACCGGTGTTTTTATAGTATGGAAATTGAAACTGTTCGATTTCCTAAAATGAAGATGATGATAAATGATAAATGATAGATAAATGATGTTAAAAATAAGTTTGATATGAAACTTGAGTTTAATGTTTTACCTTTATTTCTTCCATGTTGAAAAATGACATACACTGGCGATGAAAGGGAATTTTATGAGTTAGAATGGGCTTGATCACGGTCAAACAAGAGTGTGCAGGAAATTTACCGAAAAGCAGATTTGAGCAAAGTAAAAAAAAAAATTCAAAGAGCGAGGCAAAAAGGAAATTGTTTCTCATGTCATAGGCGATGTGCATATTGCACGTGTGAAGCCTTGTGAAATCTATATCGGTTTGCATATAACAGTGGAACTTTGATGAATACATTGTTTATTTTTCAACATAAAGCCTGATTAACTTACTCAGATATTTATATTTCAAATAATGTAATTTTCTTGTGGAACACCCTGGATTATTAAATATTGACTTTGATTTCATTGAGCACATTCAATTGGTTTATCTGACAATAACTTCACAAGCTTTGTATTGCCTGCTCTACACCATAGCAAGAAAGGCAAAGTCTATACAACATGTACTGTATTTTCTTCTGAGTTTCTGGGTTATGTGTGTGATTGGCACGAAATAGGTAATGGCCCCTCTACTAGACTAGACTAATATAAATGGGGAAGAGGAGGGGAGAGGCTTATGGGGGGCTTGTCCCTGGGAAACAACATTGTAACCAAAAGGGAAGAGCAGAAGAAAAAAAAGGAACCCCTCCCTGTTTGGCAGACATGGTGGATGCGCACGCATTAACGTTTGCCCCCTCTGGAGGGGACACTTTCCACCTTGTAGGGCTCAAATTCAACAATTATGAGGGAAAATAAATGTACGTTCCCCCAAAATGAAGGAATGACGTGTTCACCTCCATATCTGCCAGACGTCTGGTGGCAGGGCGCGGATGGAAGTTGGCAGGGTGCCTCGACGGAGCAGGTGCAGCCGTACTTGCCGATAACAGATCAACGTAAAGCGCGGATTGGGGTTTTGGCGGCTCTGCGTGGGGTGTGGGTGACCCTGTCCGTGTGGGATTACAGGATTTTAGTGGCGGTGCTGAGGGTGCGGCGGGGGTATCGTGCATTAGCCTGCTACGTTGCCACTGCACCAGTGCAGCATCGTGGAAAATGCTTCTCGCTGGTTTCCTGTCCATTGCCATTATCAGGGCTTGTTGATAGACCAGCTTCAACCCCCCAATTTCCTGCCTCTCTTCCTCAACCTTTTCCACCCCACTTCCCCTCCCACAGTCGGTTCGATCCCATGAATCACCGCTGCCACGGAGAGGTGGCGAAGGGCTGGCAGACTGCCCGATTTTCAGCGCAGGGCGAGCTCACTCGGGTCCAATTCTACCAACATCCCTTACAGCGTCCAAGCGAATTGCTCTGTGACAAATGTTGAG
This sequence comes from Phyllopteryx taeniolatus, assembly GCF_024500385.1. Classification (NCBI taxonomy): domain Eukaryota; kingdom Metazoa; phylum Chordata; class Actinopteri; order Syngnathiformes; family Syngnathidae; genus Phyllopteryx; species Phyllopteryx taeniolatus. The sequence continues at coordinate 13,790,665 of NC_084519.1, forward strand.
TCACTTTTGCATGAGGTCATTTCTACTCAAGATAGCTGCCAGGATGGAGATTGTACTCTTCGCGAAATACTGGAAGGATCTCACCGATTGTGGGTCACAGCTCACGTTAGACCAGACGCATCGAAAGGTTTCTGCCAGCAGGAGACGGCTAGGAATCTCTTCAGGGCTGGACCTCAATCACAAATTAGACATGTGACCAAGTTCTGACCTTGTGGAAATGAATTGAGTTTGGTGTTTTACGGTCATCAAACTAGCAAAATGCACCGCCAGCACAGGGTGACAAAAAAATAAATAAAAAATCTAATGTTTTCTCAATTAGCGTCACCCATCTGTCTAGCAGTTCAGATTTGTTATTGGCGGCTGGTCACCTCACCACTGACGGTGGTCCTTGAAAAGAAAACTATATAAAAAGGTTTGGAAATAGATGAGCAGCAAAGATAGTATTTACTTAATGATAGTTTGGTTGTTATGTTCATCTCCGCGGCGTGATTTCGTGACACATTTCCAGTCTGGGACACACAAATATTTACCAATATTTACCCATTAATATTATATACTACTGTTGTCCCTCATTAGAATTTAGTAGCGATTTTGTACAAAATAAAATAGTGCACTGTTAACAGTGCAAAACAGGTGTTCCTAAAGGATAACGTTTTACGTAAAAGAGACTTATTTCCAGTCAAGCTTTGGGGTTTGGAAGCCTGTTCTTGCCAGAATTGAGTAGGATTTTGGACAAAAATAATACACTTTCATTAGTACAAAACAAACATATTTGGGGATTACGATTTAAAATTAAAAAACAAAACACCAGTGTGAGAAGTCTTGGTTGTTTCTAAAAACATATCCTTGGTGTCTTAGTCTTGTCTTAGACACACATTTTGTAAAATCAAAGACAGAAAAGAAAGAAAATGAATGCACTGACTGAAATTGGTTTTTAAAAAAAATCAAGGAGTTATTTTTTACCCAAAACACACAAGTTGAGAGCCAAAGGTGTTTTCAAAAAAAACTTTGACGTCTTACTAATTTGTCATTCTATCGCCTGTTCTCACCAGACTTTTGTACAAAAATATTATGCACTAATTACAACCAAAATGTTGGGCCTGTTTGAATGGATTTTTATTCGTAGGCCCTAAATTCTTTAATAAAATGGCAAAACTGTGTGTTGTAGCATGTGTCTTTATCCTGTACAGTTTTGTAATATTTCCTACTAAATTCTCAAATAGGGCTCCTTATCCGGTGTTACCAAGACAACATACACAAGCCTAACGAGGAGGGAGGGGGCTATTAAAGATGGCCACTGGTCATTAAACAAACAACGCGAGAGGGGGCTTAACACACTCAAAATGTATACATAATAAAGTACGGGGGAGGGAGACGGGGGAGAATCTTTGGATGTGAAAACCAACAGATTTGTGATGTGTACGAGGGGGGTGAAAAATATGATTAATCTCGCCGCATCCCTCAAAAAATACACTCCCCGCTAAATCTTTCAAAAAGATTTTGCCTACCGGGGAAGCCCGGACCACTGTCCCATCGACAGGACGTGACACAAACCATGTGCGGGGGTCCTGATAGAGAGTCCCAGGCCGGTGAGAACGAGAAAAGAAAACAGAGCAAGGGGAAGGAAAGGGAAACACTTAGGTGCGCTTGATATCCTATCAGCAGCCAATAGCCAGGGCAGGTGAGGAGGCGATGAGAATAGCACTTCGTTATTGAGATCGTCATTTTGGATTGTGGATGAGAGTGAAGATCAAATAGTGGATGGATAAAAGCTACAGAGGGACTGGAGGGGTTTAGGGTGGGGGTGGGGGTGGGGGGGGCGGTGGACAAAATACGAGTTCCTTTTTGTTCTTGAAAATGCGCCTCAGATGTTTGGCGCAGGACAAAGAGTAGAGTAGGGAAGAGAGGGGGGGGAGGGAGGAGGGGTTGCGGTTGGGGAGACAAAACAAACAGCAATTAAGGTAGTTTGTGATTGTGTCTGAAAAGGCTTCATCGTCCGTCCTCTAGGAAACATCTGCCATATTGATGTACGAGGCCCGGAAAAGACAAATTCCTCCTATCCCTGAAAAAACCTCCATCCCGTTGGGTCGGGTATTTATCCGGGACGCCGTCGCTGCGGCCTGCACGCACACAAACATGTACACACAGGCTGAGTTGTTTGCAGCACTCTGAAATATATCCCTTCAAAACATTGAGAGTCTAAACACAGATAAGACTACCCCTATCGCTCCGAGCCGTCAGCTCGGAGTTCCAGACAGATCGAGAGCGGGGATAAGGGGATATCTCTTAAGTCTCTCGCAAAGACACATTTTTCATAATCCGCAGCAAACGCGACAGCGTCTATCTATTGCAGATACGAGCTACGGTCCCTCGGCCGTCTGTCTAAATATCCCCGAAAGGCCCGTGAGGCAAAGCAGATGACAGAAGCGTGGGGGGAGGGGGGGGGGGGGGGGGGTTCGATGGATGAGATACAAAAGTGCTGATAATTCATCGCGCACTGATCATAAAAGTCAGTGAAATGCTCTCTCGCATAAGGGCCTTCAGGCGAGACTGGCCCAAGCATAAATGGGTAAAACTGGGCGGGATGAGGCTTGATTTATACCGCAGGGTTCAAGTGACACAATTCTGATTTGGGGGGGATATGTGACAGGGCAGCACAAGTGGGGAAAAATGCAGTTGGTTAGTTTCAAGAATTACGGGTTATGCCACAGTGTAAGCAGGCAGATCAGAAGCTTGAAGGTGCAAAGAACCAGGGGTTGTCAAACTTTTTGGGTCGAGGGAAATCCTTCCAAGGAGCGAGCCCTTCATAATATTAGTGCTGTAACGATACGCCAACGTTGAAATTCAAACTGTATCTCGATTTCTGACCGACGGTTCGATAAATGATTTGCTTTATTATATTTATAAGAGCTATAATTTATTCATATAATCAATACATTTGTTAGAGTAAACTGTGCCTGTACTCAACTTAATTTCTGCCTGGTGTCATTGAAAGTGCCTCAACATGTTCGATGTGACTTTTTTGACGCACTTACAGCAAATAGTCAGCGTCTTGTCAGCGACACGATTTCCATCTCACCCGGTTGAGATGAAATGCTGCCATACTGCAGACCTTCAGGTGCATCGCAATTAGAATAGTGTCAAAAAGCTTAATTGCAATCAAAAAAAGTGAAACAGATGCACTACAAACACTCAAGAGTGAAATATTTTCATGATTTTATATGTATAATTCTGATGCTTAGAGCAAACAAAAACCCCAAATTCACCATCTCTAGAAACTCGAAACATCAAACAATCAAGAAACAATGAAAATGATTTGAATGAATTGATGTAATGTATGAGTAATGAAATGAATGAACTTTTCTACCATATCATAATTTATTGAGATGGGACTGTAAATGAGCTAAGGGAGGGTCCGCAATTTCAAGGTTTTCAGCAGTACTAGCCATGTTTCTTCATCTCCTCCGCACTACACAGTATTAGCATTAGCGGTAGCCACAGTTTTGCTCACATGACATGCAGTTGGAAGAGCTTTGCTGATGAAATCTATCTTTATGTATCTTCTAGTGGTTGAAATGTCAGCTCTGGCGCCAATTCTGGAAGTTGGAAGGGGCGTGTGGCGGTTCTGCCATTTCAAAGGTGACAGGCTCGTTGTCTTAGAGCACAGGTCTCAAACTGGTGGCCCGGGGGCCAGATTCGGCCCGCCACATCATTTTATGTGGCCCGCAAAACTAAATCATGTGCATCATCTTCGTGTTTCCGGCTAAAATATCAAAGTTGCAAATTGCCTTCACTTTTAAAAATATTGAGATATTGCAAGCATTTTGTTTGTTTCCGATGCTCTTTTTAAAATAAATTGAATAATACTGTAGCGGCACGGTGGCCGACTGGTTAGAGCGTCAGCCTCACAGTTCTGAGGTGCGGGGTTCAATCCCCGTCCCCGCCTGTGTGGAGTTTGCATGTTCTCCCCGTGCCTGCGTGGGTTTTCTCCGGGCACTCCGGTTTCCTCCCACATCCCAAAAACATGCATGAATTGGAGACTCTAAATTGCCCGTAGGCATGACTGTGAGTGCGAATGGTTGTTTGTTCCTATGTGCCCTGCGATTGGCTGGCAACCAGTTCAGGGTGTACCCCGCCTCCTGCCCGATGACAGCTGGGATAGGCTCCAGCACCCCCGCGACCCTAGTGAGGAGAAGCGGCTCAGAAAATGGATGGATGGATGGATAATACTGTAGTCGAACAAAGTTTTTACTGCCTTCTGATTTTAAAAGTAGCTATCCATCAATTTGTGTATATGTAATAATATGAAGCGATCATACATTCATATGGATTCACAGCCGTAACGGCCCTCCAAGAGAAACCATAACTACGATGTGGCCTGCGAAGTTTGACACCCCAGTCTTAGAGTATCAAGATTGTCAGTTTCCATACTGTATCGTTACAGGCTTATATAATACTAGGTGAAAATAAACAGAACTACCACATGTAACCCTAAATGCAATAGGTATTAAAAAGTTTCCAATTTTTGAGAAAATACATTAAAAATAATACAATAAAAAATTGTTAAAAACTGTTACAGCTGAAGTTGTTTTTAAAGTGCTCTATGCATAAAGTTGATTTGTGTTGAGTTGCGTACTGTTTATGTACTTCTGGTTAGATGCAATCTACATTCCGTTGCCTTATATTTGTGACAAGTACAAATGACATTAACGTAGAATCTAATCTCATGTAAAAAATGGTGTCGCTTTAACCGTGTAGTGTAAATGTAGATTTAGATCCTGAAGATGCTGACATGCGATTGGAGAGGTGGTGTGTCTTTATACTTTACAGGGTGGTCATAAGGCTTAATTAAAAGTGCTCACTTGAGGGGGTTCAATATGGTCGTATGTTTGAGGAGGCTTGTTGTGCAGTAAACAGAGCAGCAGGCTCACAAAGTGTGCTGGTGTTTTGGTATCAACACCCAAGCGCCCAAAGGACACACACCCTTGTCTCTTTGACCGAATATGTCAACAACTGTAGCGTTGATCATCAAACAGTAAAACACGAGAGGGGGCAGACCCCTTTGCCGGGCTTTAAATTGTCCGTCTTTACATTCTGACTTGGAATGTTGTACTCTCACCTCCGTCGAATTGAGAAGAGCAAATCATCAGAAACTCAATATGCTCAGCCCACATGTTAACAAGTGAGCATGGGGCCAACATGTTTGAGGTATTCGTAGTAAAGATCATCTGTGAACAAGAAACGACCACAGATGAGGACCAGAAATCCTGCCGTTTTCCGTGCCAAACAGCGAGCGGCCAGATACTGCACGTCAAAAAGTGTTTAAGTTAAACACGCAGCAATCAAGGGCCGAGGTCCAAGCATGAACGACGGGAAACATTTCTGTTTCGGATTAGATACAAAATACACAAACATTTTGTTTGTTTGTTTTCATTCTGGACTCTTTCGACCAAATCTATATGTTCACGTTCTGCTTCTTCTAGTGTCTGGGTTTAAGGTTTACAACTCAACAAAAGCATTCAATTTTGTATAAACACTGTGCTGAGACGCAAAGCAAAAGCGGGATTTGTGTGTTTGGGACATTCATTATTTGACACGTGATAATATAGCTGAGTCCTAAACAGTACTATATTAACGCAACACCCAGGATGTGAACTACACTATGTAGTAGAGCCATTTTTTACTGGGAATTTAGTGGGATTTTGTACTAAAAGCCATCTATCCATCCATTCTCTGTACCGCTTATCCTCAGTAGGGTCACGTGTGAGATGGAGCCTATCCCAGTTGACTTTTGGGCCAAAGGTACGGTACACCCTTAGACTGGTTGCCTGCCAGTCGCAGGGCACATATAGACCAACAAACAATCACACTCACATTCAGGACAATTGTTTTTGCTTCGGCTCAGCAGAGGCTGTTTAAAATGCAGACATGTCGCTACCCGTGATGTTCACTAGCCAGAGGCTGAGCTGCGCTGTATTTGTATACAGAGTAGGCATGACTAGTGTGTGAGACAAATATGTTCCATGTTGGAATTCAATACAGTATAGGAGCATAAAAGCAGAATCTGAATATATGTACTGTTACACCCCTGCCAGCAAACAAGACTTTTCAGAATCTCTTACTTTTTTTTTTTTTTTTTTTTTTTACAATTTCCAACTAAATGGTTGCGGAAGCAAGTTGGGCTAGTTTGTTGAGTGATACAGTTTGGACGACTCAAAGATCCATCTACACCGTGCCGAGAGGAGCATGAAGTCGACACACACACATACACGTGTAACACACATACACGCAAACGAAGACACACACACCTCCCATCGCCAGCTGGATGGGGGGGGGGGGGGGGGGGGGGGGAGCAGCACTTGGGGAACAGTTGACACTATGATCTCCTTAATGGTTACATCCTCCACGCCCGACACCAGAGACGCTCCAACACACGAGCTTTCTTTGCTCGGAAAAGGGGGAAAGATACAAATTGCGACATTCCCACTCTTCAACACACATACACACTAATCGCATACGCTATCTTGTTTAGCAGCCCCGCGCCTCCTGTGCCTCCCCCTCCTCCTCCACGCAATCAGAGGCTCAGAATAGGAAGCAGGGAGAGGAAGCGGCCGTGCATTCACAGGCTGGGAACAAGGAGAAGGAAAAACAGCCGGAACCTGGAATTTACGGAGGAAAAAACAGCAGCCATCCTAAAATACCTCACGACCATCTCGGCAGATAAACATACAAATATCGCCGCTCGCATACCTTTTGTTGTTACGCCACTGACGACATGGAGTGGACCAGACACCCCCCCAAGTAGCACTTTGGAACTGTCTATTATTATATTGCATCATACCGCGGCTGGCAGTTGCAATGTCAAGTTTTGCCATTGTTCTTATCAAGTGTGTCAATGGATAGAAAATCCACAAAACCAAAATCCATTGGCGTGAAATCAGGTTGTGTAAATTAGTGAAGTTATACATTTTAGATCCGAAGAAAAGTCTTCCTGGTGGTTGATGTTTAGGTACGCCAACCCTGAGGGTCATTTCCTCTGACCCTTTCTTCCTAATTGAATCAATTTGCCCACCATTGGCCTTCTATTAGGATGACCTAATGTACCCTGTCCTTTGTGTCCTTAAACGGGGAAACATTCGGGGAAGGGAGAAATTTGGCAACTCCCACAATTCATTCAGCCCGCATAACATTTAATAAAGTGACATCATTTGTTCAGCAAAAAGAAGTAAATATGGGCCAGCACGTAAAACAAAACTGGATCATTTCCAGTTGGCTCAATGACAACACAGGAATGGCGCCTGTGTTACAATGAAAGTGTCATCGCTGCTAAACTCGCAACAAACAGACAACACTGGCATAACGATAGTTATACGGCACTTCTTTTTCAATGGAATCCAAGCAGTCGCAGCAAATCAAATCATCACATGTGATCCCCAAATTATCGCATCGACGGTTGAGCGACATGTGACCACTATTTTGCCTTCAGAGGACGCTGTGTTCTTGGTTCCAGGCTGACGGCGAGACCGTTGTTTCTCCAGCAACATTTCCGTGAGCTCCACTCGGGAGGTCAGTCGCTACCCGACATCTGAGCCTTGAACCCTGTCAATTTAGGCTGTTTTGAAACCTATGAACATTTTTCTTTGAATTACAATCTCATTCTTGTTCCATTTGTTATTCACATAAATCGTACTTTCAGTGACACGTTTTTATCCTCACTTTTGTCATTAGGTTTGACCTCAAAATGCTATAGTTCAACAAATTTGAACAAACTAAAAATACAGCTTACAACAACAACAAAGGAGACATACTGCTGTAGCTATAGAAATTAAATGGTTATATCAAGTACAATCAAAAATAAAGCTGCAAGCAGGGATGAATTAAAACTATCAAACTTTGATGCCATGTTCCTCCCACATTAGCCAGCGTAGTCAAAAGACCTTCACAATTTAGCGTCACCCAATGCGTGACGAAAACCTGCTCACACTGAGGCTCATTTGGGCAATTCTCTAGCAGGAGTTTGACAGCATCGTGTATTTACCTATTTAGAATTCATTTAACCAATACAATGGTCATTTTTGCACCCCCATTATTCATTTTATTGATTTTACTTATTTGACTTCATGTATTTGATTTTTTTATTTTCATATTTATTTGACTGTATTTTTTTCCAAATGATTTATTTACGTATTTAGAATGTATTTAACCAATAAAAGTGTCATTTGTTTATCCTTCGAAAAGGAAAAAAAACTGCCGATGCAGCGATTCCTCCAACAGCGGCGCATGGCGGCCTCTTTTTGCCACGCCAGTTGTGTTTATTGTCGTTCGCGCTGGGTATTTTCCCCCCGATGGAAGCTTCAATCACAAACTTCTTACTGAAGACAAATACCACCAGGGTACCCTGTCAAGAAGACATTTGAAGAGAACAAAGTTTGCAGTCGTGACACATGGCATCCCAGATGTGCGTGTGTGTGTACACGTGCACTATTGCGTTTGTGTGCGTGTGAGTGTGTGTGTCTGCCGGCCCCGCTGAGAGCGTTAGTACAAAGAGCCAATCGGAGCGAAGGACCTCACTCGAGAACATCCTGTTTGACTTGACCTCAGAGGATATTCTCCTTTCCAAGCAAACAAACCGCCAGGCTTTTTGGATCGTACCAACGTTGGAGGGGAAGGGAGGGGACAGCGAGACGACAGGGGAGCCGGGGGACCACTCTGGCAACCAACCGGCGGGCCACGAGGCCCAACGTGCAGGGGTACGGTTCAAGTCCATGAACATAGGTGTGAAACTGTCGGGACGTGCCTTTCCTCGAGGGTTGCTAACGCCCAATAATGATGGACAGAATGGTCTAATTACATGAGAAAGTACACCAGGTTCAAGGGAAGTGAGAGACCAAACAAGCCCATATTCGGCTTCTGCCAGTGGGATTTGTGAAGGACATTTATCGGTCAAATCAGACCTGACTAAAAGCTGAATTTGTGTCATAAGAGAAACGCTCACATAAAACGTACAGCGCATTTTTAGCATCGCATTTGGCATTAGGGCCGCCCTAAATGCATTGGAGGTAAACAAATTGTAAAAAATATATATATATATATATATATATATATATATATATATATATATATGGATGACAATGATAAAAAAACGAATCCCGATTTTTTATTTTTTAAATTTTACTGCCTACATTCATGCACAGATCACTATGATTACACATATAACAAAATTCTTCTTCTTGAATTGGATATCGAGTACAATCAAAATGAGCGGGTCCGCGCACCCCCATTTTCATGGCGAATCCTCCATATGATCATTCAACTGTGACACCATATTCCACCTCCATAAAATCACGTAGGAATAAAAAGCTTTCAGTGTCAGCGTTTTCCCTAGAATTTGATCTTTGACTCGAATACCTGCTTCCGATTGGGCAAATTCCCTTGTAGGAGAGCCGTGGAATTTGCCCAAAACGGCAGCATCAAACCAAAAGGGTTCAATGTTAAATTTTGGCCAAGGGTTCTTGAGACTTTTATGTGCGTCCTATTATAATGGTTTTCATCCAATTCCGAATCAATCAATGAAGATGGTGTCGGGGGATAGTTTGTTCTAACGTTCCAAGATTCAAGATGACACGGAAGTCTGGAACTGGATCCCAAGGTGTAAGGTGCATGCTTCAGTTCAAGTCCATGAAAACATGCGTAGGTGTGAAAAGTTGGTAGACCCCCATAAAAAAACAGACAGAATTGCGTAATTGCATTAGAAAGTGCATTGGGTTCAGGGGACGTTAGGGACTTGAGCAAAACCACCCGAGGCTTCTGCCAGTGGGATTTGTTAAACCCATTTTTAGGTCAAATTGGACCTGATTAAAAGCAGCATTTTCTTAACCAACCCGGCCCCACGTTTAGCGTCTGATGCTATTGTATGTACGTTTGTTTGGCGTATTATGCAGAAAAAGACGTCGCCTCCTCGTCTGATTAATCCACTATTAGGCTAAGTCGCCGTGGCCCTCACCCCTCCGGCATCCCCACGGTGTTTTATACTCGGCTAATGGCACCGCTGCCGGGAGACGGTCGGGATTAATGCCGCCGACTGACACTAATCTCATTGTGCTGGAGAGGATTTGGGATCACTACTTCACTCTCGCTTGCAAAAAAAAAAAAAAAAAAAAAAAAAAAAAAAAAGACAACAACAACAACAACAAAAAACATCTGAATTTGCGCTAAGACTAGAGGATCGCAGCAACTCCGAACGGGATAGTTAGTACCGACACGAGAGCTAACGCAACATCAGAGAGGTCCTGGCTGGTCCACATATATGATAGACCACTTAAATAGATAATCCTTGGTAGCATTCAAATGATCCCCTTGTTCCATGAAGGTCAAAATAGTGGGCACCGTCACTTTAGAGTAAAAAAAATGCTATTTTTCCATTCACTGCTCATTTATCCCTGATTGCATAGGAGATTGAATAATGGAGGTGTGAGTGAGTTTAGTGAGCTTTTCATCAATTTCGTATATGGACATTATATATACATTGTGACAGCAAAATATCTGAGTCCCACCCAATTCATAATTAATATTGCAATAGCCAATGTATTTTACCAGATGAAGTGTGCAGCAAAGTCTCGCCACCTCGGCAGAGTGCTCGACGAGCATGTTCACGTCACCCGTGTGCCCGACAGACGACCCGGTCAGTGGCGGTACATGTTTGGAGTAAACACCAGAAAAGTGCAAGAGAAGAAAGCAAAGTTCCAAAACAGAACATGAGGGAGAAAACATTAGCGCAAAGAGATTTGAGGGACATTAATGCACCAGAAAAAAGATTTCTAAAAAAGCTGGAAGGAGAATATTTCCTACACCTACTTAGTGGAAGGAAGAGGGATTCAGTTTTATTTGTATGAAAGTTTTTACCTAATTTATTAAAATATCATATATATTTCTTTTTTTAAATTTTGAATATTTGCATAATATAAATTACTCTTTTGACTAATTATGAAAATATATGAAAATATATATATATATATATATATATATATATTATATACATATAAATCCTAATTATAGAATTAGATTAAATGACAAATTATTCCATTTCAATTCACACGAGTGAATTATCAATGTACCGTAGCGTATATGTAATACAGATGTATAACCTTGTAACTACATTTTTTAAATAATAATTTGTATTGCAAAATGGATACCGTTTACATAATTTTCACTATATCATCTGTATTATTCAAAAATGTTTTAACAACATTTGCATAACACACATATACATGTAACTAATATTGTGGTTGTCGTTTGCATTTGTGAACGCAGCGGCATATTCCACTCTTTGTTCCTTTCGGCGCCGTAAACCTTTCAGGACCTTCACAATACACTTGAACGTTCAAAGACATCCGCAGGTCGTTTTGCTTCAACTCCGAGTTACGCAAAGGAGAATTGCGGAGAGAATCCGAGCCGACTTCTCCTGACTTTCATTCATGTGCCCAACTTCCTGTCGGGAGCTCGCAAGAGCCAAAGAGTGAGCTTGCGGCCGGCGAGGAGCAGCTCGTAAATCCCCCCCCCCCCCCCATTCTGGTCCGAACGCTGACGTCACCCCCAATCTGCAGCAGCATATTGACCTCGCTGCTTAAATCGCCATCATTACTGCTTTTACGATACGGAGGCCTGCTCCCAAACGCTAGAGAGGGGAGAGCAAACAAGTCGTCAATGCAGCAGGTGGCCAGTTAGTGATCTTAGCCAGATCAGATAAATATGACGTGTTGTATAGCCAAGTGTTGAATTTTTTATTTTTTTTTATTTAGTTTTTACAACGACAGAAGTGCTCTTTTACTAGTTGAGACACACAAACAGGTTATGTGTGTTTTATGGGACGTTATGTCAGGAGCTGGATTCAGGTTGGCTTATTTGGTTGGGTTAGTCTGCGTGTGAGCATCTAGGCGTGAGTTGTGGCCAACAACAGGTCCTTGCGAGTGTTCTTATTTTGTATTTGTGTGTTTGTCCCGTTTAATAAAGGGCTTGCCCACATGCAAGGGTATTACAGTACACTAATAGCCTTTTTTTCCACCCCCACTTCACTCAAGCGGCAGCATATCCGAAGTTCCAATTTTTTATCCCAATCAAAATGGCTGACTTCCTGTTCAATTTCACGCAAGCGTCTTTGAGACTTTTTGCGCATCCTGTTATGATAGACTTTTCAGAGGCATCTGAAAATGTGGCGTTTGCTGACGACTATGATCGCAAGGGAGGGAAAATACTGGATATTTCGGTTTGCCTGTATCCCACTTCAGGGAACCATGTATTCTATTACATTGGTTTTCCATCAGTGAATCCAAATGAGACGCTTGAGTGTCAAGGCTGCGCCGACATTCAATACATTCCCAACATTCCAGCAACAACAATAGATAATCTCGCACACCGATGGAGCAGGTTTACGCCATGTCGCCATTGCGTCGCCAAGTTTGCACAATGGCGGCGACGTGAGGAAGGATGAAGATGGCTACCTCGCTGTTCGAATCAAAGCAGAGCACCGCTGGAAAGGCCCGGAGGCCCAATCTCACGCTGACCCGCAAACACGCTGCGACAGCCACACATCAAAGCTTGTACGCCAAGCCCTGCCCGTGAACCCTAAACCCACTCGACCACCGCGCCCCCGGCCCTCGGAAAGCGGAGACATCTTAATCTAGGCACGGTCCCCATCCCGTGCTCTCACAGAGCGGGTGAGAATAGCACGGCTGAGAGGCGCACGGCGGCAGCTGGTCCGTGCGAGGCTCCGGTTTCGCGTAACAATACGATGCGTTTAAGTGAGGCATGTTATAAATAAGAGCGCAGAAAGCATCCGATGACAGCAGCTCGGCTTCCCCCTCGGCACACTCTCTGCTTTGTTTTCTAGCCGGCTTTACGCTTCAATTTTAGACACCGTAAACACTTGATAAGAAACAGCTTCACTGTACAGAAAAATAAATATGGAAAAGTCCAACATGACAGCCAGTATGTGGGGTGGAGTGACTTTAGAGCGCCTTGTTGTTGCGGTGTGGAAGAGCCTCGCGACCACCTGGCGGGATATTTTCCAGCCGCCGGAGGCTTTATATTTTCGCAGCTAAAATGTGTAGGCATAAGTAAGTAAAAGTACACCCACTTTTCGAGGACTAGTAGTGGTATTTGGCTGACAGTTGACAGTCGAGTAGAGCGCGGCTTCAGCGCATTCAACGGAAACGTCCACAGCCACCTACAGGGCTGGAGTGGAACTGTATCACCAGGCACGTCGTGTTTTTTTTTTAATCACTTTGGGATTGTTCAGCCTTGGCGGAGGTCTGCACGATATTGTACGACAGTACATGAAGTAAACCTCAGCTTTTTTGCGCTCGCGGGATCAAGACAAGGGCTGGCCTGCACAGCATGGCCACAAGTTACATCTGCACTTTTCCAGAAAAATTCGATCACAAGCTAATGTGGTGCGTACAATGCACAGTGTTTGATAGCCATCGCACATGATGACAATCAAATAAAGGGCAAAAGAGAACATGTGGCTCACACGTCATTCACTTTCCCTCAAAACAAAGAGTGTTATCAGCTCGGGCCACGGCTACGAAACCTGCTGTAAAAAGCACCGTCGCACCTTTTACAGCCCTTTTTACGGCAGGTAGATGGGAGTCGCGGCTATAAAGAAAATAGCAGATAAGGCCGCCGCTGTTTGCCATCAGGGTCCATTACGGCCGAGAAATCACAGCTCGGTTCTACTCGACGACGGCGACAATAGGGCAACTCGCTGGGTGCCGATGATTAATGTTTTTAAAGTCAACAAGCAAGAGAATTTGCAGCTGATGGCGTTTTGTGTATATTTATTTATATTTAGAAAGAGAAGAGCCCGAGGTGCATGCATGCATAAGCCATTGTGCTGTGTAGACTCACTGGGGACACAACAGGTGTGTCAATAGCATGCAAGTTTGCCGCCGCTGCTGCTCGTATAAACACAATAAACGCTCTCCATTTTCACCCTGGCTACCGCGGAAAAACAGCAGAAGACACGCCAACGTTTGGCCATCACGCATAGATTAAGACGGTGCTTTACGACGACCTTGGAAGGGCTTATATACTCATATATATATATATATATATATAGATATATATATATTTGTCATCCAATACACTTTGAGTCCCCACTTGTGTCACGAAAAAAATAGTTTGACGAGAACGCTAACCGTCCTAAAAGACACCAACTCCACAGAATGTAAGGTTACCTTGAAAACTGTGCAGGGAACTCCTTTACAACATGCAGTGCATTTTGAGCCCCCACTTCTGTCACCAAAAATGGTTCTACTGGAACGCTAAAAAAAAACGTTAAAAGGCGCCGCCTCCACATACCGTTAATACTGCGCAGGGAACTCCTTTCCACCAAGCGGTACGTTTTAAGACGTCATAGCCACATAACAAGGTAACGAATGTGTGTGACCAACAAAGTCTATGTGCTTACATCTTTATAGTTATACACTGCCTTTTATTACAGTCTATATATAATAGATACATATACACAGTGTACATGTATACATAGAATATACTGTATATTCATTTAACTGTGTATGTTAGTGACAGAATTAGTTAGTGAATAATAGTGCTAATATAACTATGTATACTACAAGACAGAGGGTACACATTTCATGCTTGAAAATGACATCTACAACCCAGTGTGTGCGCGTGTCATTTGCATACAGCTGAATAGTGATGTGCCCGCACACTGCGCACCCGCATGAGGGCGAGCGCAGGGACACGCGCCTCAACAATGCCAAGAGGGGAAGAGCGAAGTTGGGGGGAGGGGAGGGGAGGCACGCCGGCGCTAAACTGTGTCACGCGTGGACGCGCGTCAAGGTGCACATGAGACACCATCAGAGGAGGAGGCGTGTGGGGGTAAGATGATTATGAATGCGTGTAAGGGAGAATTGTCACTGAGATTGTCCCTTATTTATTATTATGAATGCAAAATAGCCCTAAACACTTTTGGATACTGGTTTGAATTCACAAAGCAGCGAGTGAAAATGCTTTCATTAATATTTTGGGTGGGGGGGTTTGGCTTAAAATGTATTATCGCAACAAAGTGACTATTTGCGTTAGCAAGCCAAATGTAGATATGTTGCACTAAATGCAAACGTGGGGACCTGAAAAATACAAAATAAATTGAGGGGAAACAGCAACAAAAAAATGTAAACACTACACAAAATGTAGTTCACATTTTTTATATCATATATTTTTATGCCTTTTCTCCTAAGGAAAATGAACATCCATGTTGATTAAAAAAAGTAGGCTATCTGATTACATTGTTTTATGGAATTTTGGGGTATAGTGGTCGTGGTAGTAGTAGTAGTAGCAGTTGTTGTTGTTGTTGTTGTTATATACACAACATCTAAAGAAGTGCAGACCTCCCTCGCCTCAGTTAAGGTTGGTGTTCATGACTCAACAATAAGGAAGGGACGGGGCAAAAGAATTACATCCATGGCAGAGTTCCAAGACCAAAACCACTGCTGACCAAACACAACATAAAAGCTTGTCTTACTTGGGGGGGGACAACAACTTCTGAATATATTCTCCACTGATGAGTCGAAAGAACTTTTTGGTAGGTGTGTGTCTTGTTACATCGATGAAAATGTAGGACAGCTTTTGAGAAAGAGAACATCATACCAAAGGTTGAACATGGTGGATGCAGTGAGAGGGTCAGGGGCTGCTTTGCTACTACAGGACTTGGACAACTTGCTGTGATTGATAGAACCGTGAATTCTGATCGTTAACATAAAATCCCGAAGGAGGAATGTTCGAGCATCAGTTCGTGACCTCAAGCTGATCCAATCCAAAACACACCAGCAAGTCAACTTCTGAATGGCTTAAAATATTCAAAATGAAACTTTTGGAGTTGCCTAGTCAAAGTCTAGACTTGAATCCGATTAAAATGCTGTGGTATCACGCTTCAAACCACTCCATTGTTGCTGAATTAAAACAATTCTGCAAGGAAGAGTGAGTCAAAAAAAAAATCTCCACAGAGATATGAAAGACTCATTGGCATTAGAAAAAACTTGATTTCATTTGTTGCCGCTGAGGGTGGCCGAACTACTTATTATGTTTACGGGACAATTACTTTATGTTTAGGTGACAATTATTTTACGTTACACACAGGGACAAGTAGCTTTGAATAGTTCCTTTTCCCCCTTAATAAATAAAATTACCATTTTAAAACTGAATTTTATGTTTACTTCAGGTTATTTTTGTTTGTTTACCTTAAACATTAAAGTGAGGAAACTATGCAAAAAAAAAAAGAAGAATGTGAGACGGGAGCAAATATATTTTCATGGCACTGTATGTATGTATGTATGTATGTATGTATGTATATATAATTCATTAAATTACAGTAATTACTTGTCACCGACTCAGTTTAATAGCTAAAAAATCTAAATGATACTTTTAAAATTTCTAACCAAAATAATCTAAAAGGAGAGCAGAGACAAGTGACTAAATATCTGGACTAATTAAGCGTCCAATAACGCGGAGTTTCTCCTGTCATCATCCATTCATTGTCTTTGGCCATAACGCGCAAGTGTTCGCCAAAAATAAGTCAACAGATGTTGCTGCGTGCTTGCTAAGAATGGTACTGTGTGTGTGTGTGTGTGAGTGTGTGTGTGTGTGTCTGTGTGTGTGCGCGCGCGCGCGCGCACGTATTAAATCTGGATATTTAGTTGTCGGGTTGCGAAGGAGAAGAAGGAGGAGGAGGAGGAGGAGGAGGAGGAGGAGGAGGAAGAATGTGGTGGGTTCGTGGGCGTGGCTCGCGTCGTCCACGATTGGCAGTTTATGTAATGAGCCGCCGCGCGCAAGTCTATAAATGAAGGAGGGCGCGCGCCGTGCGCTCCCATTGAAGGCGGACGCGAGTGACGCGCGGCGGGCTGTGTGGACGCTCCGTGGACGCACAACTTTTTTTTTTTTGCATCCCACCAAAACACGCACACGCGCACATAAGAAGGGCCGCGCGCACGCCGCTGACGTGCACGTTTGTGGAGTACGGTGCCATGTGAGGAGGGGCGGCAGGAGGCGGAGGGGGGTTCGCATGCAGCGCTTCTTGGATATTGTCATATTTGGATAACGTTTTCTGGAGGCGAGGAGCCAAGAGTGGGCATTTGGAAGGATTATTATTCCCCTTTTTTCTACTTCTTTGATTGAATTGGTTCTTTGGAATTGGGATTGCAGTGTGGGTGTCACTTTGGCTGCAGAAGGATGGCAGCTTGGTTCACCTTCACCGTCGCCTTCAGCACCATGGCACAGGTATGAAGGAGGACCCCCCCCCCCCCCCAAAAAAAAAAAAGCAACAGGATCGACATTTTATTACGATTTTTCCCAGCAATACCCGCAAAATATATGTCTTTGTCTTTTGTATAGGTGTTTGCCTCAGGTGTTTTTGAGCTTCACCTCCACGACTTTAAGAACCACAGGGGTCTGCTGGCCAACGGGTTGCCGTGCAAGCCCAGCTGCAGGACTTACTTCAGGGTGTGCCTGAAGAACTACCAGGCGGTGGTCTCACCAGGGGACTGCATCTTCGGCAGCGCCCGGACGCCGGTGCTGGACTCCTCCATCTCGTTCAGTGGAGCGCCACCCGGTCCCATCCAGATCCCCTTCAACTTCGGGTGGCCGGTAAGGACCCCATTATACTTCCACTTTTATGTTTACTTTTACGTTTTTAAGGGTTGCTTTTAAGAGAAGGGCCGGGGTGTTTTTGGTCTGTTCGTGGGGCTCCAAACTCCAAATACTGCACTGAGAACATAATTAATTCCAAAAGCTACCAAATGTCCAAGCTAATAAGCTAAAATACACATAAAAGAAGAAAAATGCCAATTGAAGTCTAGTAATAATGTGTCTCCTTCTCCTTATAGGGCTCCTTTTCGTTAATAATCGAAGCCTGGCACTCTCCTCATGGAAATCTACCTGTAGGTAAGTGCTGCAGTGGCCGAGCTTCACCACAGGAGGGCGTTCTGGGTGCACATTTGATAGCTCCCCCAACCCCACCTACCAAAACAGGATCTAAAGTTTTACATTATACAACAATTATTTAGCAAAAGATCAAGTCATTAGTCTTTCTTTTTGTTTGTTTTTGTCCTCCCGTTGGTGGCTTTCACATATTTTTCACACCTTGTCCACCTCTTTGTTATGAACTTGTGGACACCTTCTTCTTCATTCTTATGCTCAACACAATTGAACTTCCTGCGGTTTATTTTTGGCGTGGGAACGAGCCGCGGGGCTTTCGGTGAGAATACGCGGCCGCTGCCAAGAAGCCCTGACTGCATCTTCCTGTATTTTACACCTTACTTCTGTTCCGCCCCGCTGGAAGACGGGACCGGGATGGGGGGGGGCCTGGGAATGTTTTTGCTGACGGAAGAGAAAGAGGAAATTTCAAAACCTGAGTTTATCTTTCATCTGGGCTGTATAGGATGTGATAAGGGATGCAGCTTGCTACTGGGCAGATTAGTGGAGTGGAACGAGGCGACATTAGAAAGCACAATAATTTATGATACGCTCTCGGGTGGGGGGGGGGGGGGCTCTCTTGAAAGGAAATTGTTGTACCTTTAAGGGTACAATAGCTTGTGACCCTTTCTGCATTTGTTCCAGGAAATGTTAGAAACCCCCACCGCAAATCTCACAGCACACCACCAAACAAAAATGTCACAAAAATTAGATGTTCTGAAATCATGATGATGTGCGGTGGTAGTGGAAGAGCATTTAAGCCTTCTTGCCTGTCACCACTCTACATCGAAGGCATAGATATATGGACAAAGATACATCATTTGTAGAAATAAATAAGTGAAAACGGATAATTTCCCACCTGATGATCCCCTCACTGTTCTAAGCAGTTTTTAAATAATGTCACAAACCCAAACTTAACACAGGTCAACTCCTTCCAGAAACCAACAACCCAGACTTTCTCATAAGCTTCTTCGCCATCCAAAGACAACTGAGCGTGGGCAGCGACTGGTCACAGGACACGCAGAGCAGCGAGCAGACGGAGCTGAGGTATTCCTACCGCTTCGTCTGCAACAAAAGTTACTACGGCGAGAGTTGCTCCAAGAAATGCACGCCCCGGGACGACCGCTTCGGACACTACACCTGCACCAGGGACGGCCAGCTGTCCTGCCTGACTGGCTGGAAGGGGGAATACTGCGAAGAACGTAAGCCAGTCGACCGCCGCTCACCTCAGTGTTTGTCTGCAGGGACTCAAGTTTTGTTGTTGTTTGGGGTAGTGGCGCTGGAGAAAGTCAGAGTGAGTTGAATACTGAGCATCCTCAGGATTCATCCCTAAAATTGGGAGGAAACTAACATCATATCCACAAAGGATTGTCCTAACACTCAAAGAAGGAGCCCCAATGTAGCCCCCGATCTTGAATGCTTGTTAGATAAAAGAAAAGAATCGTGAGATAGGTTAAGTTGTAAAAGGGTTTTAAAGGTGATTAGCATCCTCGAGGCTACAAAGCAACTGTGTAAAAATAACACTGATGTTGTATACGAAATGTTTCGACAAAACGCGAAGGAGAAAGCCTGACCAGACTAACAAGAACCACAGGAGGGCGTTCTGGGTGCACATTGGACAGCCCCCCCCCCCCCCCCAACCCCACCTACCAAAAAGGGATCCGCAATGCCATTGGGCACCCACGTCTTCAGGACTTTATCTCAAACTGGTTGTATCCAAAGATTTTGCGTCCTTGAGGCTAATTGTGCGGAATTGTATTTAACTGTTTTACAGAGAGTTCACTCGACTGACTTTAGCTCAGATAGGCTCCAGCTCCCTATGACCCTGAATCGGATAAGCGCTACACAAAATAAATGGCCGCTTTATAGACCTTGCCCAATTTCTACAGCTAAACATTAGCTTTGCAAAGATCTGAATGGGACAACAAGGAAGCTATTTAACCTCAAACGTTTTCTGATTGTTTGTAAAGAGGCTAATTACGAATTTTGAGTAAGATGCAAATTTTGAATAAGTCGAGTGGTTATTGAAGTGGTCATAGCCAAAGATTAGCGTCTCTAAGGGTAATTGTGCGGACTGCTTGAAGGACTTTGTCCAAATTGAATGTCCGCACAATAACTTTGCGAAGCTCTGAATTAGACAACGAAGAAGCCATTTTACACCAGACCAAATAATTTATCATGGAGGTCAAGCCCCTGGTGTGTAAATGCAACGTTTTACTTCAATACTGAAACACTCGCTTTACGAAGTTCCACCAAGGATCCTCATTGCCATTTCACCTGCAAATCCTTCGACGATAGATCATTTTAAGTAAGGTTATGTTGGAAGTCGTTTTAAAGGAGGTCGTTTCCAAAGTTGGGTGCGGTAAACAAAATAAGAACTTTTCATCACCGTTTTTGACTGATGTCGAAAACCCACACATCTGGAGACACACTTTGTGAAGGACACTTCACTTGTCTGAAATGTAAACCCAAAACACTCGCTTTGCAAGCAAAAGGTTGAAATCGGACAAACACACCCACCGCGCACTCCCTCAACTGTGGTCCCTCCTTTTCACATCAACAAATGAAACACAAGGGTGGCGCCCAGAGAGTAATCGTTCCCATGTGCTGGGTACGCGACAATGGATCTGTCATCCGTGCCATTTGGTGGCCAAAGAGAAATTGCCGTGATCTATTCGGATGACAGTGGCGCCAAATTCCAACCATATGGGCTGACGCGTTGCAATTAGAGGTTCATCTTTCACGGCTGACTACAGGAACTATACATGAGGGGGAAAGAAAAAGATAGATTGGGAATGCTATAGAAACATTCATTTGCTCAAGGTGGCATCCTAATTATAATATTACTGTGTCGGAAGTGTTATTTTAAGTATAAATGATACTTGCAGACCTGATATACTTAAATCTGTATGATAAAACGAAAAACAAAAAAAACAAGAGCATTTAGTTTCCATTTGCCAAGTGTTTTACGTTCAACCGTACAAAACAGTGGTGGTGCCGCTTTGAGAATTGACATTCAGTTCGTCCAATGACAGTTTCGTAACAGAAACCCAAGTCACAGTGAGAGGAGTAATACATGCAGTAAGCAAGGTCAAAGTAATTAGCTATAATATAATATTATTGTGCTTGAATTGTCATGCATTTTGCATTACTTTTTAATACTGATATGCTACACATTGATGTCTAAAAGATGTATTTAAGTCCTAATAGTGTTAATTCTGTCTATTCAAACTAAAAACAAACTTTTTGCCCACTTTCTTAATGCGTAACATGTACTGGGTGGGCCAAAATTGACGACTCACTTGATTGTAGAGTTATACTTTGTAACACAAAATCTTATAAAACAAGTAAAAGAGTAAAATACCATATACAGGCATACATTTGTGAACATTATACGGTCAGCACACAAATGTACTGTAAACACTCAATTGACGCACACATAACTCTTCAATGACGTTGTACCAATCTCACACAGTGAACATGTTTGTCCAACCTTTGAGATAAGCATGTGCAATAGCTCATCCATTTTTTTAATTTAATCAATTAAATGAACTATTAAAAATGAAATAGTAACAATCGAATAAGGACATTCTGAAATATGACTCACAATTGGGTCATAAATTCTTTCCCAAACTGTACAAACTGATTGGCATTCAGTTCGTCCAGCGACAGCAGTTTCATGAAAGAAACCCTCATTACAGTGAGAAGAGTAATACATGCAGACTGAATTAATTGTTCATTTAAAAATCCTAGCGGGAAGTATTTTACAGCTCTCAAAAAGTGCGGATGTCTGGGAAAAAGACTTAAAATGCCTCGTTATTGAGACTGTAACAGGTAAAATATTGCTAGAACGCTACACGGTCGTACGTTGACTTGTGAGTTTAATTTGGTCCGTGAATAAGCTCGTGAATTAGTTTAGTAGTATAATAAATCAAATTTCCCCACTAAAATGAATTAGAATGCCATTGTTCTGCTCCAGCACCCCCCAAAAAAAAACAAAAATAGTTTCACATTTTAAATAAAGAAAAATAGTGCTGTATTGTATCAAAATTTCACAAAACATAAAAGAAAATGTCAAGAAATAAGATGGTTTTCTTAAGTATAATTTCTGTACTGTATTACTGTATTTGTGTTTTGGATGGGGTGTTGTGTGTTGATGTTCCTTTTCGTGAGCGTCTCCTCAATGCAAGTGTTCCCATTTGGTATTTGTGTTTCACTGTTTGTCGCGTTCAATAAACCGTTGAAAGTGCATCGGCGACTGTGGCTGTCCTTGCCGATCGCTCCATTTTATTTATTTTTTTCACACTTCGCTTGAGTGGCGGCGTATCTGAAGCTCGCTCAAAATTCAATTTATGGCTCACAACAAAAACAAAATTGATCAAGCGATGGCTCATAACTTGTAAGTGGGGGCACTCGCAAGTCAACTGTACTGTACTACTGTAAATTGCGGTACTTTTGTAACTTTTTGCTAACGACAAGTCCAAACAAGCCTGACTGGCTCTGAATGTCGGCCATTTAGCATAGACAGGTGTGCTTTTACCTGACACTACTGTATTATTTACCACAATACTGGCCTGCGCGTGCCCGGTAACCCAATCTGCCTGAGTGGAGGGGGTGGCAGGGGAGTGGGGGGGGGCACGCTTTGCTAGGAGGCCACGCACGCGTGCCTTACACGCGCCGAGGTTAATCACGCTGCTATTATCCAGCCACGCGCCGGGCCTCCGAGCGACGCGCGCACTCGCTCGATAGCAGCAGCTGCAAATATGGCGGCCAAAACAACAATAGTGACAGCTGTCTGCTATTGAGAGCGAGCATCTGTTGCCCACTAAACTGGCTGCTTACCGTCAGGAGCCGCGCAATAATGTCGGAGCCCCGCGAGTCCTGCTCTGCGCAAACAAACCCCTCAGCAGCTGGGTTGAGATCAAATGAGTGGCAAAGTGAGACACATGGACATTTCTGATATGTTATTTATAAAGACATCAAGCGTGAGCTAGAATGTAGTCCCATGTAGACAAAAACTATTTGTTTACATATTTTACTTACAGCTTCAAAATGCAACAATGGGAGTATTATATTGATATGTATGTTCTATGTGTTCTGTAGCCATCTGTCTGGAAGGCTGCAGCGAGAGGAATGGCAACTGCTCCAAACCTGGCGAGTGTGTGTAAGTGTTGAAACTAAAGTACACTCTTAAGGTCATATTATTAGGTACAAGATCTAGTACAAAGAGCGATGTCTCAAGATGTCACTTAGTATTGCCTTATTTTGATACATGGTATGTTAAATCTAGCAAAATGTACATATTTTTGATTCATTCAATTGTCCAAGTGTACCCAACGTTATAGCCTGGGAGTTTTGCTGCTGCATTTTGTTCTCCAAATTCCCCCCCCCTATAAAAACACACAGGCTTTATGTTTACAATGAGTTTTGGGGGGGATTTAAATAGTCACTTTAGCAATTCTCCCCTTCCTATATCCACTTTTCCTCCGGGATCACATTTTGCCCTCTTTTTGGCGACATAAATCCATCACTACCCCAACCGAGAATGAGGTTAAAACCCTTTGAGATGCCCAAACAGCAACATTAAGCCGCTCGGCACAGCAGACCATCATAATAGAGTCAGTTATTTATTTAAAGGATTTCGTTATTTTGATGTTGATCTGTCCTGGGATGCACTTAATCAATATTTTGAAATGCCTTCTCGTCTGATGCATCATTTAAAGCTCTTTTATTGACTCATATCGCAGTGTGCAGTTGTACCTAATATTTTGGACAGCGCTAAAATTAAGTCGTATTGGATTTTTGAATACACAAATAACATTATAACCAGACTGCCAGCTGTCACGTGGTAAAAATAAAGAGGGGTCCTCGATGTATAACGGACGATATGAAAAAACAGATAAATATTAAATATATGAGACGAAAAATACTACTTATGACAAAAACATTAGGAATAAATAACAAATATAGGGGGCCCTTGGTTTATGACACTAGCCAGAGGAAAAATATATTTTGAAAATTTAGATGGAAAAAAATGATTGGCTTAAAAAAATACTAACACAAAAACATAAACAAGAAAAGAATATGACAAAAATTTGACAAAATATCACACCAAAATAAAAACATATATGGGAAAATTCCAAAACTTTTAGAGCCCCATTCTTACTGTTTTTCGCTGGATTATTTCATATTCATTGACGAGAAGTGTTTTTCATACAAATATTTACAGTAATGATGACTTTAAAAGTGCGTTAGCATGGCTCAATGATAAGACTACAAGTAATTATGAAAGTGAGAACGAGCCTTTTGTCGCCCCATACAGGTGTCGAGATGGCTGGCAGGGCACCTTCTGCGATGAGTGCAAGAAGTACCCGGCGTGTAAGCACGGCACCTGCCAGCTGCCGTGGCAGTGCAACTGTCAGGAGGGCTGGGGAGGTCTATTGTGTGACCAAGGTAAGGACACACGCACGCACGCACGCACGCGCACACACACACACGCACACACTGGTCCACTTTCAAAGATGCTCTCATGTTGCCGGCTTTCATTTGGATCAGCTCAAGCGCATTAGTTAAATTGGGTTTCTGGCTGCGTGTCCCCTCACTCATTATACACATCCAGAGATGGAGGCGCTAACTTTTTTTCCAGTCGTAAATAAACACTCACCTGCCGCTTCTCGTCTTCCTCCGTCTCTGCTAAGATCTGAACTTCTGCACACATCACCATCCCTGCGTGAACGGTGCCACCTGCATGAACACGGGCCAGGGGAGCTACACGTGCACATGCATGCCGGGCTTCACCGGCGTCAACTGCGAGCTGGAGATGCAGGAGTGCGACAGCAATCCCTGCCGGAACGGAGGAATATGCACCGTAAGTGATAGGATGCTTCCCCCCCCCCCACACACACACACACACAATTTCAAACATTCCCATGTGTCTTAAAAACAGGTTTGTGTTTCTGAGGTCGGGATTTAAATCTTGGCTCTGGTCTTCCTGTGTAGAGTTTGCATGTTCTTCCTGCGCTTGCGTGGGCTTGCTCCCACATTCTAAGCGTGCATGTTAGGATAATTAAAGACTCTAAATTGTCCATAGGTGGGAATGTCAATTTTTGTGTCTTTATGTGCCCTGCAATTGACTGGCACCGAGTTTAGGGTGTGCCCCGCCTTTCGCCCAAAGTAAGCTGGGATAGGCTCCAGCACACCCACAAACCTAATGAGGACAAGCGGTTTCGAAAATGGATGGACGGATGTTTGCTAACGTTCTGCCTGTATCCCTAGAATCTGGAAAGCGGCTACATGTGCTCGTGTCTGGAGGGCTTCGAGGGCTCGCACTGCGAGCACAGCCTGCTGACGTGCGTCGATTCCCCCTGCTTCCATGGCGGCAAGTGCTGGGAGAAAGACAACGGGCGGAGCTACATGTGCGAGTGTCCCCGCAGCTACACCGGCCTCAACTGCGAGAAGAGAGTGGACAAGTGCACGTCGCTTCCCTGCGCTAATGGTACAACATTCACCCCATAACCCCCCCCCCCCCCTGCCCCCCCTCCCACAGCTGATTCCTGCAACTGGAACCGTGCGGAACAACAGGAATTGCTGGGAACTTTGTGTCTATTGTCCTGCTTATAAACAGTCGACAGCTCCAAACTACAGCCTGTAAATGTCACCGCAGCTCGCGGCAGCCGTTGTTGATGAAGGGGGGACGAATGTTTTGTTTTACTCGGACGGAATTGTTTCTTTGTGCGGAGAACAATCAGAGCTTTGTGGTCACGCTGCTTATTGGACACAGATGTGTAAACCGAGGCCTCCTTGTGGGAACGTTTTCAGAGATCAACACTTGTTGAGAGTTTGAAAACTCAATTTGAACATGTATTGAAGACTCCTTACTTTCCCCTGAAACGTCATCTTCGCTTTAGCAACTCTATGCTTGCAACTTTGTTGGATCAGTTAGGGAAAGGGCTTTCTTTCTGTTTATTCTGGTGAGCGCTGACCTCAAGCCCATCAGACACCTTTGAGATGAACTAGAAGGGTGATGGCAAACCAGGTAGACTCCAAAACCTAGAACAAAGTCTTCCCCTGAGAGTGGGACCCATTGCAATTTAGAGGTTGTAACTTGGTACCCACAAAGAAAAAGCTTGGTAACCAACTAGGACCTTGTCGGTCTTGGAATATGTACCACTATCTATACTATAGCCTACCCTGGAGTCCTATCTGTACAGACTGTACCTTGAGGAACTGCACCCAAAATCTAGGAGAAAGTCTTCCCATAAGAGAGGGTCCCAAAAAAGGGTGGCTAAGTATGCCATTGCACCTTTAGGGTTACTATGCTGGTACCCTTAAAGGTACAGCTTGCTAACAACCAGTATCTGGTCGGTGTTGGAAAAAACTTTGGTTACCCTAGAGTTCAATCTGTGTAGACAGTACCTTGAGGAACTGTACCCCTATTTTGATAGTTCAGGAGTAACAGGAGTTCCTCTTCTTGTCCTCTGTAGGTGGTCAGTGCCTGATCCATGGTGACACTCGAGTGTGCAGCTGTCGCGCAGGATTTACGGGCCAGCGTTGTGAAATCAACATCAACGAGTGCGCCGGCAACCCGTGTGTCAACGATGGTACCTGCCTTGACCGGATCAACGACTACACCTGTTCATGTCCCCCGGGGTACATAGGACGCAACTGCGAAAGGGTCCCGGACGAGTGTCCCCTCCATCCCTGCCTCAATGGCGGCGTCTGCACCAGCAAGACCCCGGCAACTTGCGTCTGCCCACCTGGCTACATTGGGCCCAGCTGCGAGTTCTTCGCCGCCGTGACTTCACAAGTGGGGGAGATTCAAGATGGCTTCCAGTGGGCGGCAGTGTCTCTGGCCGTGGGGTTAGTGGCGCTGTTGGTGTTGCTTTGCATGGTGGGCTTGGCCCTGAGGCATGTCCACCGGCAGGCTCGGAGGCAGTGTGAGGACACGGAGACCATGAACAACGTGTCCAGCGCTCAGCGGGATAACCTCATTCCGGCGTCGCAGCTGAAAAACACCAACCAGAAAGTCAGCCTGGAGGTGGACTGCGACTCGGAGAAATCGAACTTTATCCATAAAAATCATCACTTGGACCCTTACAGCTCGAAAACAAAAGAGTTTAAGGATATGAAGTCGCAAGATGACAAAAGTCTTATTTATGACAAGTGTTTAGAAGACAAAAGACCCTTGAGTAGTGTGTGCAGGTAAGACAACTCCTATTGAATCATGAAATGTTTGGTACTACTTATACTAGTAACACAGAAATACATGTGCAAGTATCTTGTTGTTAAATCCGATGGATTTGTGTGCACAGTGAAAAGTCAGAGTGTAGGATATCAACGATATGCTCGTCCAGAGATTCTACGTACCAGTCGGTATTTGTCATAGCCGATGCGAGGAGGGAGTGTGTCATAGCGACCGAGGTAAGCCACGCCACTCTCATGCAAGTTCTGATACTACTGTCATTATTGCAAGGGGTTGTAAACTGGTAGTAGAGGTGACAAGAACTATTTGGAAATAGGCAGGCAAAAAGTCTGATGGGAGAAGACTTAAAACACATGAGAAAAGTCAGCCTTTGTCGTCTGGTTCGGATAAAATTGATGTGAGCATCCACGCGAATCCCTTTGAGGGTGTTGTTTACCATAAAATAAAGACAAGCCAGTGTATCGAGTCGACTGGAGGTCGATTGGAAGATTGTTAGCATCTGTTACATCAAGAAAAGACTGCAGTGTTCTTTTCCACAAGTCATTTTGTGCCGATAAAACTGCCATGCTAGCATCCACAGTAATTGCTTGTTTACAAGTCTAATAGCAAATTAAAGAAAAGAAAGAAGCTGGTGCATCCCGGTGAAGAACTTGGAAGGCTAAGAATAATTGCTCCAGCAAGAAAAGCTCCCTTTTTTCGAAAAAGACAGTTCGTTGTCTTGTTCTGATAAAATGGCCACATTAGCCTTCACACTAATCCCTGTACGGGTGTCCTTGTTTATAAGTGGAACAGTAAAATAAAGACATTAAAGAAGGCGGCATGCTGCCAATAGCCGTTCCATTAAGAAAATCCTTCAATGTTCTTTTCCTGATTGTCACTTTGTTCCGATAAAAAAAAAATGCCATGGAGCATCCATGCTAATTCCTTTGAAGATTAAAGAAAGAAGCCATTGTATCTTGGTTTACTTATTAAAAGACCATTAACACCAATCAATCAAGACCCCAGGCAGTCCTCTCCTTTTCTAGAAGACATTGTGTTGCCCTCTTCTGATAAAACGTATCATAATGTTAGAGATTATGACTTCCAGCCATCTCGTAAGGATAACTGGGAGTAGAATGGCAAAAAATAAAAGTGAGCTGCTTTCTCGGCAAGAAAGAGTCAACGAGAAGCTTGTCTGATGAAATCTTTTTTCTGTTTGGCTGCTTGGTCGTGCTAAATGGAGGATCGGTATACCTTTTTATGTCAGAACAGTTTTTTCCTGTACAACGGTGGGGTTATTCTTCATCTTCATGTTTATTACATATCAAACGAATTTCTGAAAGGTGATGTTTGAGCTCATCCTAATGACATCTTCTTTTTCCACCGCAGGTTTAAAATGAGTGCCGTAGGAGAGACACACAAACACAATCAAAGCAGAATTGGAACATTCTGGATTGTTTACAAATGCCGAGAAGAGACTTGGAGGTTGTTTTTGCGACATGTCAGCCGCTGCTCTCTGGAACACTTGAGGACACGGTGGAGGAACATTTTAATTTATCATCTCTCGGATGGTTGAAAAGGAGGCGAAGGTGGATCGCCTGCCCGCCACTCATTTTCTGGCCTTGTGTAGTAATAATCACGATCACGACGATGACTGACAGCCAGCCAATCAGTGAAAGTTGCCTGAGATTTTTTTTTTTCTAGCCCCACCCTCCTGGAAAGCCCTCCCTCCTGTTGGTCACTCCTGCCACCTTCGCCTTCTATGCAAAAACAAAAACTCAGGGTCAACACCCACAATCCAACGTCACAAACACTGAGAGTAATGAATGTCTGAACGTCTTCGATTTGAGTTCACGAGCAGCCTTAAAAACGGGGGTGTTGGGGATGGGGGGTTGGGGGAAGGTTAAATTGCTAAATTTGTGCCCTTGTCTCCTTTTGGATTGTTTGCACTACAAAAATGACAAATGAAGAAAATACTTTTCAATCAGCAAAGACTTGCAGCAGTCAAACGTACGCATAGGAAGCGTCTCTATGCAACCTGAGCGAGACAAACACAAAAAGACTCACACCACCACTGCCTGCCTGCCTTTGACACAGTTCAAAACTACAGAACCACTAATGTAATTGTTTTTTAAATGATTTACAGAGTTTAATTTAAATACGACACATTGCTCTTTATATGTTTTATAATATTATTTTGTATATAATGCATATTTATAAGGACCAAACTTCTGAGGAATAAACTTTGTGGGAAAAAACGGTTTGAAGGTATTTCGGAGGTGTTTGATGCTCACATGTGCTTTGTGTTTATTGCTCTTCTATGGAGGATCAATTTTAATGACTGCCATGGAACAAATGTGACATGGCTTGTGAATATGAACTCCAGCTGCACATCACATGACATACAAGATTTTTTTTTAACATAGGAGACATAAAACAAAGACCCCCACCCTCCATCCCTCCCGCCTTATTTCCTGACTGCCGCATCACTACTTTGAGTAATTCCTGGAAATGCCTTTGGCTCTCGTCCCACCCTGTGTTCTCTCCCCGGACCCCTCAAATTGGCTTGAAATTCAAATCCGTTTCCATGGAGAACGGGCCCCCTCGAGCTGCAAACAGTGAAACAAAGCCCGGCCCCACCTCTCGTAATGCTCTCAGGCACGCGTCACCCCGAAAACAGATGCTACAAAGGGGGCAGGGGTAGGTTTGAGGGAAGGGGGTTATTTAAAAAAAAAAAAAAAAAAAAAACAGCAGCATATGCCAGCTCTCAAGCACCCTTAAAATAACATACACACTTATGAATACACACTCCCCACTGGCGGCCTCGCCCTCCAGGGCAAAGAGTGATATTTTACTACCCGCTTCTGTACCACACACTCAGGAGCAAACAAAGCGGAGGGGGACTGGCACTGAGGGTGTCACCTCACCAAAGGGGAAGGGGTGAAGGGGTGGGCTCTACACCAGATGGGAGGGCCGTGCATGCGACGTAAATCCTCGGAAATAACAAAAACATCTCTGTTTTGTGTTGGCTGACATTTGGGAATATATTGAGTGTCCTTATATGAATCGAGGGCGTACATTTCACCATCCACTTCAGCCAATAAGATGTCGAATTTGCTCGAGGGAGCTTCCCAATGCAGCAAGAAGCTAATATCGCAGTCTACTTCGTAGGACTGAGCGATTAAACGATCTTATCGATTAGTTCAAGTTTATTTTATATATTTTTTGTGGTTTCCTGAGTTCAAAGCATGTCCCTGCCGTCGTGCATTGCTTACATAAACAACATTACTGTGAAAAAAGAGAGGAGCGAGTTTACAAAAGCAGAGTCAGTGTTGCCAACTTAATAGATTGATCGCTATGTTTAGTGACGATTCAAATAAATCAATAAAATTGATTAATCGGCCAACCCAATCCTTCAGATGCAAAAACCTGCCAGATACCAGTAGAGTCTTATCAAACCAAGAGCGATCGAACAAAAAAAAAGTGAACGTACCAAAATAAAATCAATAACAGCACTAAACATGGCTGAATTGGATGACACTGAAACACAATAGACAAAAGTAATTGGTATCAACTTCTTTTCATTATTTGAGAAAAAGTGTCGCCATGAAAATCAAACTCAAAACATGCTTCGATGTCCACTGGTCTGAGCTCTCGGGAGACCTGCAGACGTCTCGCGTGGTGACGGTTCAACATCAAGTTTTCACCCAAATCTTGAGGTTGTACCGCAGTACACATCTACACACACACACACACACCTTCACACAGTCCTCATCACACACAACACCGCCGGGCATTTTCATTGTGTTATAATCGCAGCATCCTGTTGTTTGTGACTGGCTGACATCAGTTCCTGTTTCCTCTTTGATTAAAACAAAAAAATAATAAAATAAATATGCAGAGCATTCCGGCAAGGAACGACTGATTTTCTCACGCACACATTTTTTATTTTTTTCCAGGAAGCAACAGTGCAAACAAGCAGACTAATCAACTCCTTGTTGTGCTGATGATGTTTTAAAAGTAGGGCACGCTGACGTCGTACATGAAGCAGTAGTGTCATCAATTATCACTAGGTGTCAGTAATGAGCCTGCAGGAGCAGGAAGCACTACATACACTTGCACAATCTAATCAAATGACACTACATTATTATACAAGCTGCCCACAACTAATGGTCTTTCTTGGAGCATTAATATCTTTATAACTGCAAAATTGTGATTCAGCACTTGGATTGGATCCCAAGTGTCCAGTGAGTTAGTGAATTGCATCAAGGCTCAGACTAGGTATCAAAAAGCCACTTAAGCACGTTACACACATACCGACAAGCGCACCTAATTTAGGCGATTTTCCCTCCCTTTCCAATCAAATTCAGCAAAGTCCCGATTCTCGGATGTGTCTGAAAGATTACCCTGAGTGATTAGTCGGTGATGTGAGGGGTGTTAGGTGTTCTACACAAAGAAGGATTTTTTTTTTTTCTTCATCTTTATAATTTTTATCTGTTGTCTCTTGTCCACACATGAAGGACACAAAAATACAGTTAATGGTCTATCATACTGTGTGTGGTGTGCTATGATAATCTCAACACAGCACACCAAACACATAAAAGATTCTGTTCCACCACCAATCTACTCTATAATCTTCCAAGACAGAAATCTTGCAGGTGACGCAAAGTTTAAGCAATGTCACTCAGCAATTTTTCCCAAAATGAGTGTGTGTGCAGCAACCATGAAATGGGCAGGTACTTGAATAATCAGCAAAGGCAATCAGCAAAAGCCTGTTATCCAGTGAAGAATGATCGTCTTGTGGTGTGGGGCGTGTCAGGTACCCACATACTGACAATCAGGACTAATTTGAACATTTTGCAATCAAAGCCAACAAAGGTCCGATTCTCGGGTGTCTCGAAAAGATTATCCTGTGGCACACGGCATGTAAAGAGTGATTTTGTTCCTCCCCAATCTGCTTGAAAAAAAATGGTCAGAGGCCCATCCATCCATTTTCTATACAACATATACTGTTCAGGTTCTGCTGTGGTTATCTTGCAAAAAGGTCAAGCGCCCAAAAAGCTGCACCATGAAAATTTGTCAACTGGCTAACCATTTGAAGCCCATGGTTAGGGAGAATAGAGCAAAATAACACTGCAGGAGGTTAAGAGGGACGACTTTTTATTTTGTTTATATAGTAAGAAAAAGGTAAAGAAATGTAGCTGTAGTGAGAAGGCAAATATTTAATACCCGACACCTCTGATCAAGTCACAGTAACCCATCTTGCTGGTTGCTAAAGCAAAGTCATTGGATATATATATATCATTTACAAATATATATAAGGTTTACAAGATTTTAAACACTCATGGGTCCCAACAGTATTTATCTGGTGCTCACTTTTGTATAACATTGTCAGCGACGTGTTCATTTTACAATATGTTCATTTTTGTGGTTGTAGAATGGAATTGCATCAATACTGTCAAATGAGAACTATTTTATTTTTGGATATGCAAAGTTAGTAATGACAGCTGTGATTTCAATGATTAGATTTCATTGAACAAAATTTCCCATAAACTCGATGTATATTTCAATGCTGACAATCTTTGGCTGAGTCAAGAAAAGAAGCATCAACAAAAGGCTCTAATTGGCTAAATGTTGGACGCTGAAATAAATCAGTGTTAAATTACGAGTTCAAATTGATTTAAAAAACGTCTGTTGTGCAGTATAATGTTAAAATAATAATAATAAAATCCCAGCCCCATAAGCTATTTCAAATCTGACGCAACACTTTGGTGCGTTTGCAAGCAAGTGACTGCAATCACTTGTTCTGAAACGCTGAGAAAAGGTTGCATCAGCCGCCGATATGGGGAATACGCCAGACTGACAGCTTGGTTAGCCAATCGCATTTCGACTTATGTTGAGTGACATCTCATTGGCCAATAGCGCTGAGCCAGAGGTCGCGCCTATCGCGAATCGTTCCAGCCAATAAGACCTAGAATTTGGTCGAAGGCGCGTCCTATTTCAGCGCCCTGGAATCTGATTGGGTACAGTTACACACGTTCGGAATATCATATTTCTTATTGGTTTTATGGCAAACCTCGTTCCGCCTACCCTTGCTGAAGCATATAAATCGGCGAGTGCTCCTTTTGACTTTATCGTCAAGACGCGGTCGGATGAAGACAGCAGAACGGCGAAGAAGCAAAAACGAAGAGTTTCGTTAACTCATCAAAAAAATCGGTCCTTTTATTAGTAGGCGTGTCTATAATCTTATATCAGGCCGGCTAAGCAGCTGGCCGAAACCGTTTCTTTCGTTTTTTCGACGCGTCGCTAGGCCCCGAGTGGCTAATTTGCGCCATGGATTTTTAAGGCGCTATGCGGCAACTGTGACTGCAAATGGCCATGCGTCGGCAAAACCCCCTGCGGACCCGCGTCCTCGCAACTGCCAAGCAGTTGGGCTCCGGTACCGCTCGCGGTATCCCATCGAGCCAACCGGTACCGCTGCTGCTGGACCGGAGGAAGCTAACTTTAGTAGCCAGCTAGTTAGGCGTGAGGCCCGTGCGATTCCATCAATTAACAAGCAAAATGAAGCCTCAAGACATTATCGCCGCCAAGAGCAGCAGCAGCCTGTGGATCTTCGGCTACGGCTCGCTGGTGTGGAAGCCCGACTTTAAGTACAAGCGCAGCAAAGTGGGCTACATTCGAGGCTACAAGAGGCGTTTTTGGCACGGGGACAACTTCCACCGCGGCAACGACGAGCTGGTAAGTCTTATTTTTTTTTGTGCCTTTTTTTTTTTCCCCCGAGGGCGTTGTCTCATGTGATCTTCCTTTCTCCACAGCCCGGAAGAGTTGTGACGTTGATTCCAGAGGATGACGTAAGTAACCGCACTTCCGCTTCCATGACCATATATGGTCCTGCTTAGATTTTCGGGTACATAAAATAACCTTGTTTAAGGCAACTTTGTTACGAACGTTCCGAATACAGTCGGACGTCTTGGCAAGCTTCTAGCTGCAATACTTTGCTGCGCTATAACAAAGTATGCAATATACAGGGATCCCCACTCATTGTGGTACGCATGTTCCACACCCACCTGTGATTTAGATACCATAAAACATTTTAAGCATTGTAAATAGATGTATATAGGTTAAGTTTCCCAGATGCATTAAACTTAAAACCTGTGCTATAAATAGTTGAGTATCTATATGTGACCATGTTGTCTTCACATTCCAGGCAAGCACTTGGGGCGTGGGCTTCGAGGTGAGCGGCACCCAGGTGGAGGAGGCCCTGGAGTACCTGAATGTGCGTGAGGCGGTGCGCGGCGGCTACGACAGCAAGATTGTGGCATTCCACCCGGAGGAAGGTGGTCCGCCGGTGCCGGCGCTGCTTTACATCGCCACCGCCGACAACCCCACGTACCTGGGGCCTGCCGCGCCCGAGGAGATCGGCGCCCGCATCGCCATGTGCCAAGGCCGCACAGGTCACAACCTGGAGTACCTGCTGCGGCTGGCCGCCTTCATGCGTACCAGCTGCCCACACGTAAACGACCAGCACCTGTTTGATGTGGAGGCGGCGGCGCTGGCTGTGGTCTCCTACTTGTTGGATGCCCAGTAGCTTGTAAAAGCATAATCGAGGCTCGTCTACTAATTTGTTTCATCAAATAACACTAAGCATTATGAAATCATTGCATTGTAACACTGAACCTTTTTCTGTTAATTATTTTTAGCACAGTCCTGTCCATGTGTTTATGGTTCTCCACATGCATTCAAACAAAGGTTGTGAAATTGATCAGTGTGGGAATAAACACATTCAAAGATGAAATATTTGTATTTTCTCTAAGTACTTTAACTTGGGAGCAGTGTCACCCTGCCATAGTGAGTTTTACACTCCATAATTCCAATGCATCTGATTATCAACTGGTGGACGTTTTGTAATACTGAACATATTAAGAATTGTGTATTTTACAAAATAAATACAAAGCACTTTGTTAAATGCCCATATTGAGGATATAGTGATGCAATGCATCATGTATTTCTTTCCTATCCAACTGCTGCTGCAAGTAATGAATACTTTTTTTTGTAAAAACCATTTATGGTGGTAGTTAAATGGACACTTTAGATCATAAAACTACACATCACTTGCAAAATGTGCACTATATGCGGGGGTCATTTCTGCCCATAAATGCTTTTGGCCATTATTTTGGGAAGGTAACAATGTGATAATTATTCTTTAGTTCAGTTAAGTGTTACACACGAAAATTGTCTTGTTGAAAGTTGTTTTCCACAGTCGTGTCCCAGTTAGCTTGAATTAGCTGCCAATACATTTTCAGTTTGTTGACCACTCGTTCAAATAATGTATGTATGTTCCAGCCAACATGTAGACTAAATTGGAACACTGTTTCTTTTTACGACACTTACCATCTGTTTGTAGTTTGCAGGCTCTGTGGTGGTCCTTCTTGTGTTGTCCGAAATAATTACTGGGCATAATTAGCATAGGATAGCATTTGGCCTCCCCCGAAACGTCACTAAAATCCCTTTGAACTGTGTCTGAACGCACCGCGGGGAAAAAAATGCTACCTATATGAAGCGCCCCCCCAAACAATTAAAGAAATTAAGTGAAATACGGTACGACGAACTGTTTTATACATTTTATAAATTGGGTGAACGTATTAGCGGCTAATGCTGTACTGGGCCCCCCCAAAACAATTAAAGAAATGAAGTGAAATACGGTACGACGAACTGTTTTATACATTTTATAAATTAGGTGAACGTATTAGCGGCTAATGCTGTACTGGTATGGGAAGCGTGAGACGCCATCTTAAAAACAGCTGAGAATTGCGGGAAATGAAGTACTCTATTTTGTGACGTAAAAAAGTAGTTTTGTATTTTTTTACGCTTTTTGTATATATATTTAATACTTTTGTAAAACTGAATCAAATGATTCATATTTTATTATCGTTCTGTTTTTTCCATGGATTAAGAACATTTAATGTGGTTCATCAACTACAACTCCATCCTGTAATTTCTTCTTTATTATTATTATTATATTTAAGTCTCAGAAAAGTACTTATTTACACACACATTCCAAATATTTCCATGACTTCATTGACAACAATAGTTTTGTAGTCCTTAGTTTGATGTCTCGTTACACTCCTAATCAACATTATAACGATATTCATCACACATGCTACAACTCACGACCGATTAAGCACTTTTATTTCCACGCGACTCTTCCTGTTAGTAAAATGACAGACACATTTGTTCATTATATACACGTGACCTATAAAAATAGACGGGCGGGGGTGGGGAAGCCAGAGACGCTGCCGCCCTTGTCGTTATGTACAAAGATGATTATTTACCTACCTTTAGTCACATTTTGAACACAAGCTTATGACGGGCACTCACACGACACCAAAGATGAGCAATGTTCCTCAAGCACAGGAGCCCCCCCCACCCCCCATTAAACAAATGATTTCAATACAATGTATACAAGTTTTACAAGTGAATGTCCTATTCACAGTTATGGCAAAATGTCTACTCTCAACTGAAATAACTTAATTACTAGTCCACTAACGCTTTGCACTGAAATAATTCATTTCCTATTAGCAGCATCTCTCGTTTGAGGCAGTAAACCCTCATTTTGGATCATTTTTACACAATTGACAGAAAAATATATAGAAATCCCGTTGGCTTGAGCGACCTGCCACGGTTGTCTTTACGATTAGAAAAATAAGAGCTTTAAGTAGAAAAGCTGTCGACAATTGGGGGTTGGTAATGAAATGCATAGGTGGTCCGTGAATGGAAATAGTTAAATAACCGAATGGATGAAGGATGAGGGTTGCTGATGTACACGGAAGGCTTGGCTCAGTGCATTGGACAGCCCTTGGAAGTCTGGAGGAGAAGTGTGTACTCAAGGCCCAATTTTGACCACATTAAAACTAAGCTTGAAAGATGCGGAGGGGAGGGGGGGTCAAAGATCACAGTGAGACTAGGTCAGTTGTGTTGTATAGTGGGAGCGCACTTCGATGAGTGCATCATTTGGGTCCTTTGCTCTTCCTGACAAGGTGATGTTGGCCCAGGTTCAGTGTGGCGGCGGCGCCTCCGCCCTTGGCCTGCGGAGAAGAGCCTCTGCCGGGATTAAAGGCGGGGCCGGTGCCGGAACGGCCCACGGAAGGCTGCAGGGGGTTGGACACGGTCAGGCCCGCTGGAAGAGGAGAGAAACATTAGAGGGCTCCAACTGTGATCCCAGTATTTTGCCTTTTACAATTAAAACGATGACATTTCAATAGATTTAACCAGAAGCAGAACTTGATCAGGTTTTGCATATTTTAATTGAACAATCAATCCTTTTATTGAAAAAAAAAACATGAATGTTGAGTTAAATATTACTTACTCATCCCTCGACCCAACTTACTGAAAAATTAACAAAAATCCACCCTCTACATCCAAAAACACCAAAAAAGTCCCATTCAAAATATAAAATGAAAAAAAAACAACAACAAAGAAAGCCCAGCATCTGCAAATTTGCTGAACCATTTCAGCTAGAGGACTCTTCATTTTCAACTGTTCTTGCATTGAATGTACTTGTTTTAGTCACAATTATGCTAAAATATATTTTCCCAGACAACAAGTATATTTAAGCTCCCTATTAAGACCCAACCTTCAATTTTGCAAATTCATGTTTTATTCCCGTCTATTCCTATTGTAAGTTTACACCTTTGCGGAATTTTGCAAACCTAATAAAAACTCAACAAAATATACTTTTCAAAAATATATTCAGTTAATACTGATGAATAACCAGTACTCAAGGTAGAAACCTGATGTGGAATACGTGCAGTGGATAACATCGCTTCTGAGTTTAGATACAGATTGTGTGCTTGGTCAAACTCACATTGGCCAACAGACTAAAGACACATCGGAGCTGTCGGGCGGAAAACAAGTATGTCCAAACATGATACATTGGATATTTTCTCACAAATCAATACTATTCATTTTCCCGGTGTCATGGGTTATTTTTACACATTAGTAACCAATTTAAAGTGTTGAAAATAGCCTCCGAACAAAATCTATTAACTCTCTTGTCTACCTGTCTAAAACGTGTCAGAAAACTCAGTGGGAGCCATGTGGAATTATGTCATCTCATGATTGAAAATCTGTTTTTTTTAGCCAATGCCAAGTGAAAATAGGTTGGAGTAATCCTGTTTTATTAAAAATGGATGGCTGTAATTAAACCTAGACCCCTCAATCTCCGTCAAACCTACTTTTGGAAACGCTGTAGCCGTACGCGGCGTACGCTGCAGCTGAGGCGGCCGCAGCACCAGCCATCGCTCCTGCCATCGCCGCCGCGCTCCCCGCTGTCGACTTGCGTCCACGCCCTTTGCCTCCGGACTTGGGCCCGCCGCCGGATCCTTTAGGGCGTCCTCGGCTTCGGACCGACCTCCCTCTGCCGGGACTGATGGTGTCTAAGGTCGAAAGACCTAAATAATAATAAAAGTAATAATAATAACTATTTATACAGCACCTTTAAAAATGCATGTTCACAAAGTGCTTTGACAGACACAATGGAACACAGTAGACCCTAGACAGAGTGAAACGTTTTCCCAAATATTTTAATTATTTGTTTCTACCAGAATATTTTTTATCAAATACATTTCTATTTTTTTTAATATAGCCTTTATTTTTTTTGTCTAATATTTTGTAAAGATTTTTATTTTCCACTAATATTTGGGCATTTTTCCCCAATATTTGGGGATTTTTTTTCTAGTACTTAAAAAGAAAAATACGTGCAGTGCTTGTAGCACAGAGCCTATGATGTGTACGCAGCATGAGGAAAAAGCACAGCTTTCCGCAGCCGTGACAAGATTGGTTGAAAACTGAAAATAGTGTGTGAACCTTCGAAAATGTAGTTTGTAAACCAAATTGTTCATCAACGAGCTTGTAAACAGAGATTCCACTGTATACATATTTTCTAGTATTGATGTTTTTTTTTCTTTCCCTAAAATATATATTTTTTTCTTCTAATATTTTGGCTTTTTACAAAGATATTTTTGTTAGTACCTTGAGCATTATATGAACATAACTCTCAAATGTCAACATGACTCCGGTCCAAAAGGTCCTTAAAGCAACGGAGTGGGTGCTGGCCCAGGACGTTTTTCACAGCATTGTGAATCAACAGAGAAAAGGGAACAAAAAGGCTAACTTTTTCCATATTTTCTACATTGTCAGGCCCTATTGTGATGTTAAACACTCCAGTGGCTTCTCCCTGTCTCTGGTCTAGAAATTCTCTTTCCAAATGTTGGGCGCACTAGACCAGCAGAGGCTCAACCGATGGTACACTTTATGGATGGCTTTCATTACCATGACGAGTCGGGGCGAAGCTAGGGAGTGGCTAATTCTTGGGGTCCAATTCTAAAAATTGTAGTGTGAACTGCAAAATGCGCATGAGCAGAACATCATTCATTGCCATGCTGCCAAATTACACATCACATGCTAGGGATTAGCTTTAAAATAATGCGATATAATGGGGGCGTGAACAATAAACTACGATTTGGCGGGGCAACACTGTACCGGCTCACCGTTTATGTTGTCCGAGACGGATCCGGACACGGACGCGGGGGAGTTGGTGGCACGTGACTGCGGCGCCGAAGACAGCGGCTCGTCCACAATGACCAGCATGTCGTTGCTGCTCTCGTCCGCGTCGGCGTCCGGCGGCAGGGAGCCGGGCTGAAGCTCGCTGCTCAGCGAGATCTGATGGCCGAAAGGAGCACATAGAGACATGCACACAGGCTGGGGGTCAGGATACATACATAGGGTTGTGGATACAGGGCCCGGTACATTAAAAGGGAGTAATTGACCCGTAGAGGGGTTGGCATAGGGAGAAAAGAGGATAATAGCAAGAGGATGGGAAAAGGAAGTGAGAAGCAGAATTTTAAAGCACAAGATACTGAATGAGATACATGAGGTGAGTTTGTACATGTGAGTCACGACTGAAAAAAAATCACCTCACCTCGCTAAAGGGGCTGGGCATAGCCGAATCCATCTCCACGCTGATAAACGAGTCGTCGCCGTCCGCCGACAAGTTGGAGTTGTCGGCCGAGGGCACGTGTAAGATGACCAGGTTGGCCTCCTTCCTCCTCTTGTTCTCAGACTCCTCCGTCTTTTTCTGTCACACAAGGTCAAAAGTGTCCACTCTTTACAATCTATCCATCCCATCCATCCATTTTCTGAGCCGCTTCTCCTCACTAGGGTCGCGGGCGTGCTGGAGCCTATCCCAGCTGTCATCGGGCAGGAGGCGGGGTACACCCTGAACTGGTTGCCAGCCAATCGCAGGGCACATAGAAACTAACAACCATTCACACTCACAGTCATGCCTACGGGCAATTTAGAGTCTCCAATTAATGCATGTTTTTGGGATGTGGGAGGAAACCGGAGTGCCCGGAGAAAACCCACGCAGGCACGGGGAGAACATGCAAACTCCACACAGGCGGGTACGGGGATTGAACCCCGCACCTCAGAACTGTGAGGCTGACGCCTTTACAATCTAATAAGAATCCAAATTAAAGCTGCAAGCAGTGATGACAGGACCATCGCAAACCCTTTTTCATGTAGAAATCTTCCAAATGATCAAACTTTGACACCATGCTTTTTATTTATTTATTTTTTAAACTTTTTGTGGGACATCATGTTCGAGAGCTCTAAAACGCATCCAAAATTGGTGCACTTTCAGGCATGTTGAGGCTCCTAAAAAGGAGATTCAGCTGAAAAATTATTTAAAATAAAAACAATTCCAATAGGGACTCAGCCTTTCCAAAGACTTGATTAACATTGTCAAAACTGCGCGTTGCTCTTGTCCTGGATCCCACATGTGGATACCAGCTACAATCCAGATTGTGTCGACATCGGATCTATCATTCCCCGGAGGAGGACCGCTAATGACTCCCTGACCTCACATGTTGCTTCGCCGTGAGCCAAAATCACTAGTACATCATCAAATCAAGAACATCAATGTAAAAGGCCGTTGTGAACCCCCAGAGTGTGACCACTTTTAAAGAACTAAGAATGAATGAAGATTTTATTATACA
The DNA here is from genome assembly GCF_024500385.1 of Phyllopteryx taeniolatus. Lineage (NCBI taxonomy): Eukaryota > Metazoa > Chordata > Actinopteri > Syngnathiformes > Syngnathidae > Phyllopteryx > Phyllopteryx taeniolatus. Next base: position 13,831,885 of record NC_084519.1, read on the forward strand.
ATGGTGGTTGAATGCCATTGAAGTAGTACTGTTTGGAATTCAACCACAATTTGGGGGGGAAATCCGCCTCAAAGTAACACAAAACAGTCATGTGTATTGTATACCATGCCTCCTGATGACGCCCCCGAATGGCAGCATGTAAAGATTAAAAGGAGTGGAATTAAAACTGAGCCTTGGGGACACCGCAATTCAGTTCATAGATGAACATTTGTTAGAATTTATAATTCTCTGTTGCTAAGATAAAATTGAACCCAGTTAAAAACAGTACTAAATTAATAAATTGGTGAAGCCAATTTAAAACACTCCTTGTACAGTCAATAAAGGGTTTAATGATGGCCACAGTTGAAATGATTCCATTGTTTCCCATAAGGAAAATTTGTGTTGGACATTAGCGGTTCCACTATAAAGGTCATTTAGAGTAGCAAAATTCCTGGAATGGAACATTTACCATTTGGAATAATTCCAAAATGCCACATGAATCTTCTCATAAAATTTTACCATAAATGTTCAACACCTTTGGAACCGTCGTGGTCTTACCTTCTCAGCGTACTTTTCCCTCTTCCTCTTGCGCTCCTTCACCTTGCTGCTCTCCTCCTGCTGTCGCTTCTCCTCCTGTCTCAGACGCACTACACACAGAAACGTAGATTAATAAAAAAAAAAAAAAAAAAAAAAAAACTTACATCTTTGAATGTGTTTATAAAAGATAATTTTTTTTTTTAAACTCACATTTTTTCTCCAGTTCGTCATCGTCCAACAGCAGGCTGACCACCTCTTTGGGTTTGAGCGTGTCGGGTTTGAAGTTACCTCCAGAGATCACCACCCTTTGGATCTAATCACAGAGAAACCTTTAATGCAGCACTTAACTGGCACATGATTGACATAGTCTTCCTGGTCCCAGACCTCGCTCTTCTCTTTGGCCCGCTGCAGGATACGCTCCTCGATGCTCCCCTGGCAGATGAGTCGATAGACGGTCACCTGCTTGGTCTGACCCAGCCGGTGGGCCCGGTCCATGGCCTGCTGGTCTACGGTAGGGTTCCAGTCGCTGTCGTAGAAAATGACCTGAAAGAAGATGAAGAGGAGGATAGTTGAATCAGTAGCTGTCCCGAGCCAGCCTTCGTCTTATCTCTATTCATAAGGGCTAGGTATGATCGTGTAACAGTAAAATATAAGCTTCAGTGTTCCCTATACTCTGCTCATATTACATTTCACCTACTAGGACGCCGCTATATCACAGATGTTTTGGGGAACGTATCTACTTGTCTGTCGCGGAAATACCCGTAATATCATGGAACTATGCGGTGAGATTATATTTAATTTTCATTATCTTGGCCTCTGATTAGCTGCTTATAAGTAAAGACTTTTTGTTTTCGCTTCAGGTCCTATGGTGGCCCTCAAGAGTTGTGCATCTTCAAGGGCTTCTGGTAGTGAGCCTAAATGCCATAGAAGAAGCCTGACCATCCAGAAGAAGATAAAACTCATGGATATGCTTCGGGAAGCACAGAGTTACACGACCGCTGCATTAAGAATGCTTTCTTGCTGGTTTCCCCTCAACATTAACTGGCTCTGGAACGCCATACCTTCGGAATTACTTCCATCTGGGGGTGTCACAACACACAGCATCTATCAATGATGTAAAGCATTTTCTATAAATTTTATGCTTGCACATTTTTTGTATGTCCAAATATGTTTACAAAGTGTTTAAAAAGTGTGTTTTAATAAGTTTAAATGTGTTTAAAGCATGTGGGAGGGGTTAAATCAGTTTTTAAAAGTCCAAACTTTTGACTGGTATTGTAATTGTGACTCACAGTGTCCGCAGCAGTCAGGTTAATGCCGAGCCCGCCGGCTCTGGTGCTGAGCAGGAATACAAAGATGTCCGTCCTAATTGGCGACAGTGAGAAGGGGAGAAAGAAACAGTTCAAAATGTGTTGAACTGATGCAAATATGCCGAAAGCTGTGCATTGCTCACAATGGGTGGGTTTTGGGATTTATGACTGAGAGGGACTACTCTATAACGGATGTACACCCACCGACTCTGGAAGTCTGCCACCATGTCTCTGCGCTCGGAGATCTTCGAGGATCCGTCCAGGCGCATGTAGGTGTGCTTGCGGTAAACCATATACTCCTGGAATGCACAATGGTGGAGAAAAAAAAGAACTTCAACTATATGGGCACATAATATGGAAAACCGACTGCTTGTTTTCATTGAGGCTCTAGAGACCTTGAACCATTGAACATTTCAAGTTATGGTGAGTTGCTACATCCAATGAGTGAAGAAGGTGATGAACAGCAAAATGAACTGCAGCTGGGTCAAGGAAGAATCTATTTAACTTAGGTACAGATTGGGATAAAGGCTGCAGATCAAGGAATGGATCTATTTTTTTGCCGTTACAGTCCACTTGGGTTGGGGCCCAAGCGGCGCACCCAACAGATCCAGCAAATGGGAGCTATCGTCTGGGCAGTTGCCATCCTTTTCGTAAAGCCCATTACTGCCACCAACAGGACTGGAGTGGAAGGGTATCCAGTCACACTGCGATTCAAATCACGGGGACAAGTGGAGGATTGGAAATCCTTCCTGTCTCATTAAAATGCTGACCTGTTCCTATCATACAATTCACTTGATTTAATAACTAAAGCTTATCTTTTACCAAAACCTTTTTAACTAATCTTTAGGAATTCCTGTTTGACGGTCGCTACATTGGATACCTTGAGCCTGGTTCAAGTCGACATTCTATCCTCCCAGAAGTCTGCCGAGCAGTTGTGGGGCCCTCCAAAGAGCAAAGGGTCAGCGCAAACAGCAGTAATGAGGTGACTTGTTGATCTGCCTTTTAAGCGCTCCCCTTGAACCCGCTCGAACCTCTGACCTCCCCGCTGTTAAACATGACGGTCAGCATCGCATCAAAACTCACCTCCCTCTAGAATCATTACAGATGATAGCCATGATTTGACACTACGTACTTCCTCCACCCATTCCTCCCTCTCTAAACCTAAATCATGACAAGGCATGCAATTCATTCTCTGGCTGCCATCCCAACTGCCCCATTTGTTTCGAGTGAAGGCTACCAATCTTTGTGTTTTTCACTAATAATAGAGTATTTGTATCACTATTTTGACCCTTTAAGGCTTAGGGAGCATGGGTGAGTCCACTGCCACAGCAAAGGTACATATTATGTACCAACCTTGACAGCTAGTCTTGTCTTTTGCACGAGAATGCATTTTTTCTATGTGATTTTTTTTGGTGTTTACATTTTTTCCTCCATTGACTGCAGGCTTTTAAAGCCCCTTATAGTTATGACAGCTGGGACAAAAAGATCAACAAGGCATACGGGAAACATAAACTTGCTGAAACACAGCATGACGACATTTGCCGTTTCCTGGCCAAAATAATGCACATATGGACTTTTATTCTTTGCAACTGGCAAGGGATCAGGAACAGTTTAAAAACAGCTTAAAACACTTTCCGGGTAAATTAAATCATGGACCTTTCATCCCTTATAGTTATGATAAATGACATACTGACAAGACTATCCATCTGTTCTTCCATTTTTTACAGTGCTTCTCCTCGTTGCGCTGGAGCCTATTTCAACAAATTTTGAGCAAGAGGCGGGTATACCCTGGACTGGTCACTAGCCAATCACAGGGCACATAAAATAACAATCATACTCTCATTCCCAGCTATCAAACTTATGGTGGTTGGTGGAGGTGAGTTTTGATGTGATGCTGGCGAAACGGACAAAGCTGTGGACAATTTAGAGTCATCAATCAACCTAACATGCATGTTTTTGGAATGCGGGAGGAAGCTGGAGTACCCGCAGAACACCCACAGGAAGGTCTGAGCAGAGATTCGAACCCAGAACCTCACCTTGAGCTTGGGAACGAAAATAAATAAATAAATCACACAGAGCCGGTTTGGCTGAGTTGGGAGGTTGCTCCAGCACGGCAATGTTCTTCTTGACCAGAAACTGTCGGTTGCTCGGGGCATTCTGAGCAGGTTGCCATGGGGAAAACTCATAGTTTGTAGTTTGGGTTGAAATCTGTCGTGACACAAGCCCTGGAATCCTTTTGACACACCTTGTACATACTCAAAATGATCAAATATGATGTTAGTTGTTGTAAACAAAACAGTTCAAATTAACCACGTCATCCCAGCACTGATATCTGAGAATTGGCTAGAATTTAAAGCACCCGTGAGAAAATGTCTTGCAGTGCTTTGGCAGCAGTGTTATTCTTCTCCAGGCCACCCAGGTCTCCGTGATCCATCACCCCAGCGACACTGTGTCAACGGGAGTGAACAGCCGACCGGCGACAAAAACAATGATGCTAATGACAGAGATTAGGATCCAGCGCTCCTTCGCTCATCAAGTCCATCTGCGTCCGGCCCCAGAAGCCGGGGGTCGCTCCAATGCATCATTTCAAGCGTGAGGTGGGAGGGTTATTCAACCCATTAGCGGAGGGGATGCTGTCACCGCCATCCATTACTGTATGAGGTCACTGGCAAGCAGTTTTCTCAACGCTGCTTTTTCCTACGACACGACTCTCCCAGCGTTTTTCCAGACGCACAGGAGGATGGCCCTTAGCCACCCAGACGAACAACTAGCACGTCTACGAAGAGAACCGCTGGCATTTGCTTTGTTCAGTGTGCGCGAAGAGGCAAAACTCGCGTGTCAATGTGTTTCATTTTGAAAATTGACCAGATCTTCTCCGCCGCACCAGCTTCGCATCTCAATTGACACGTCGAGACTCGAACGCTTCTGTTCCCGGTCCGAGCGGGCTGGCTAACGGCGAGAGAGCTCAAAGAACAAAATCAATTCATAAACTAATTCAGTTCATTACGTCGACAGAAAAGATTTGTTCTTTTGAACAAAACGTTCGCGAACGAAACAACACTATATCAGGAGTTCCACTTAAAATACGGGTTTATCGCGACAGTTAACTCTCACGCACCAAGTCTGCTCTGATACAGATACAGTCGTAGGTTGCTGCTCGACACAGGCAGAACTACTTTTACGGAGTTAAAAGTCTACTCTCATCGAGGAGCTACGGAACTGCAGTTTGGTCTGGCTGCCTACAATAACTCCGACCCCCACTCCTGCATCGTGCCCACAGTGGACGCACCACGAACAGCAAAGGAGAAGCGAGGCAAGCGTGTGTGTGTGTGCGTGTGTGTATATATATATATATATATATATATATATATATATATATATACACACATACATACATATATATATACACACACATATATATATATACACACACACACACACACACACACAGCCAGCCTTGACAACGGAGCTGCGGTTTAGTGCGTTCTTAATGGCTTGCATACAAATTCAGTGAATCCTTGCTATTCACGGGGGTCAGAGACCACGACACTCCAATGAATAGCAAACATTTGCTAATAGTAAATATCCCCCTAAAAATGTTTATCATTGCCTATATTAATAGTTTAAACCTTAAATACACCCCAAACTATGGTCTCAAAAACACTATCATTTCAAAATTCAAATCCATTTTACGACACCACCCTCAAAATAAATGGCTTACAAACGCAGCTTTGCAACCTATAAAAACAACATTTGCTAATTTCATAATAGACATTTAAAAAAATGTTTAGGACGTTTTTGGACTCGTGTGTGTGTATAAAGAGACACTCATTAAAAAAAGAAAAAAAACACCCTGATAAAAGTCATTGGCTTTTGACTGTCACAGGGTTGACATTCAGGTAAGAAAAACATTGTCAATCGTTCAATTTCATCTCATTCCTCTCCTTTTTGTCTTTGACTCAATCCCCCCCGAGGCTCTAGCCACTCCCGACACCCCCTCCACCAATCCCTCCTCTCCCCGCCCCACACCCATCTGGCTGCTTCCCTGTCCCCTCCAGATGAGACCCCGCTCGTTAACCCGGACCTGTTAATTAGCCGCCTAATGAGTGCGCTAACGAGGGACCAGCAGGCTGATTAGAGGGCGGCGGGGGGGAGGGGGTGTCTTCTGCAGCCGGAGGTGAACGCATTAAAACGACAGGCTTAGATGCACCTGACAGTCACGTTTTTAATGGACATTTGTCTTAAAGTCTGCAATGAATAACACATGACTCTTAACGACAACATTTAGGAGGGGTGCATCTATGAATCCAAATTAGGATTGTTCAACCTCGATGGATGCTTTAGTATATGAAGTGTGAGATTTTGGGTGAGTTCCTGCCAAAGGATTTACACGCCCTGTTGAGTGTGAGTGCGTGTGTGTGTTTCTACCTCGAGCAGATCAATCATGCGCGTCATTTGGGAATAGATGAGGACTCTGTGTCCCTGGGCCTTTAGTCGACTCAGCAGGATATCCAGCATGTGAAGCTTGCCACTTTCCGTGATTAGACTCTCCTTATCTGCGGGGAAAGGAGACGCCAATTAACTGACCTCAAATTCATCTACAAATGTCCCGAATATCTAACCGAGCGGTTAACAACAGCTAAGGCATGAGTGATTTGTGTAAAAAAACAGTTATCATCCATAAAATAAAATAAAATTAACAACAAATGAAAATCAAATGACAAAGTGAGTAGGACGGTAACTAAGCATCCCTTCTTGTGCCACAAAACAACATATTCTTACCAAGTTGATTGAGCGCCGGTCAGAACCTCCAAATCTCATGTGTCGGGACTATCGTAAACCAAGGACCCTCTGTTTTTGTCAAAATGGTTTTCTAAATTGTTTTTATTTTTTTCTTCTAATTTACGTTTTTTTTCCTTGTATTTTTTACATTTGTGTATCTACTTATTGTGTGTAAGTGAAATCATACTATTCTGTATTTTTCATCAAATATATTTGTACTATTGTTATGTAATGTTATATTACAACATAATAAAACAATTAATAATAGTAAGTACGGGAAACAAAAACATAAAATATAAACATAACCTGGGAACCATGTATGCCAGGACCGCTAAAAACTGTAGAGCACGATAATAAACTTATGAGAATCCGCTCTTTCCTCGAAGAAAAGCAGCGGTCTTAATTCATAGGTCACCCGCAATCCTGCCAATCAATGAAAGTCCTCAATAAGCCATTTTTTCGAGGATAAAGGCGCCTTTCACCAGAGCAGATCAGCTCGCCGATTTTCAATCCTCTTAAAGCAAGCTGATTGGTTAAAAAAAAAGCCTTGGTCCGTATTGACTGGGCTGCTGATAAGGAACAGGGCAGAATAATATAAGTGGGAGCAAGTGTAAAGGGAAAAAGGGTGATTTACACCCAATAAAAGAACACAAAAAAGGGCCAAACAGTTGGTGGAGGCCCATGTTCCGACAAGTATGGAAGAAGTCCACTTGATGAGGCATGAATGTCATCTGGACAACGGCGGGTCGACCCGCTGACGGGCCGACTGACGGGTCGCAGCCCCCCGGAGAGGTCAGGTCCAGGGTCGGTTGCCGGAGTCAGGCCAGAGAGTCCCTGCGGGAGAGTCCAGCCGGCTCTGAATGCACTCAACTGTGAATGCACGCACCCATTGTAAATGTCAAAATGATGCAGATGTTTGGAATAAAAAGCAGGGCTGTTTTTATTGCTATTGCAAGTCTTCGTTACACTGCATAAAACAGTGAATAACATTTATAATGTAGTCAGGCCAAGAAGCAGTTAAATACAGTGAATCCTTGTGCGTTACGAGGGTTAGAGACCAAAACCCACCGCAAATAGCAAAGATTTGCGAACAGTAGACGCCGCCCTAATTTATTTTTGAATTACCCTAAAACCTAGATCTACCCCAACTTGTTCCCAAACAATTTAATATTACATTAAACTCATCTTACATTAAAAATTGCTTAAATATAATTTGATTTCACACAAAAAAACATTTAAAAATATTTAAAAAATGCACCGTAGGTTGTTACAGATGGATCACATAAATATGCGGATAGGTGTGAATTGGTGAGTTTTTCAGCAAAAAGTTGGTAGTTACATTCTGCAGTAAAATGCGCGAGTAGGTGAGTGAAACAGCACGGGTTCACTGTATAAAACATTTATAGTGTATTATGGCCAAGGAGTAGTCAAATGTGGAGTCACCTGACTCACATTGTCAATGGTTCACAGGTGGCAGAGCCCAACGGAACCCTCAAATCTTTCCCTCCTACACTGGCAGCATTCTGTGCTAATGTGCCCTCCGACTGAACCACGACCTGCGACCCTTGAGTGCAGTCGCCCCAGCAAGGTCAGGGCCCACAGAGGTGTTAAAGAGGAACTAATAGAAGCGATGAACAAGGGAAACACTCGTGGGAGTTAGAAGGCAATGGGGGGGGGGGCTCACCTCTGGGTCAACGCACTCAGTCCTGGTCGGTCGCGGGAAAAAGGCTTGAGTTAAATTTTGACGTAGTTCTTGAATGTCGGAATAACAGGTTTTAGTCTAATGCTATGTTTCAGGTACATTTAATCAGTTAGGAAAAAAAAAAGTTGAGCCATTTTTCAGTTTTGGGAGTCAAAACACTGCCATTACATTTTCAGAATACAAAATGTATTGGCACTAAAAAAATATTCCACTGAATCTGTGCAGCCACACGTAGCAGTTGTCTGACAGTTTATTGTTAGCATAACATTTATGCCTTTTTCCGTTAGCCTGTATATGGATTTCACATTCATATTTTTGCATTAAGAGAGCACACTTTCATTAGATGAAATGATATGGTTTGGCTGAACATTTTGGAGTTTGAAAATAAAATATTTAATTCTCTTGTTTTGTGTGTCAGTTTTACATTCAACTGGGAGTGACAAATGAACAGCCTGGAGCAAGCACACTTTGCCTCTTATTTGGAGAACTGCGCGAGTGAGAGAGTGAGAACAAGCGCCAAGGAATATTTTAAAAGTGTGTTTTAATTAAGTTTAAATGTCTTTACAGCATTTGGGAGGGATAAAATATTTTTTTTTTTTTATTTTATTTAAAGCACTGATTTTCATCTACTGCAGGTGGCTCTTATCACTGCTTTAGCGCAGATTACAAATTCGGGGTACGTTGCCGCCATAGGAATGGAACGTCTTAAGCTGTACCTAATAAAGTGGCAGGTAGAAGCCAGAGGTTCGCATAGCAAGTGGCCATTTTTTTTTTAATGGTGATTTAGATATAATAAGGTCACAAAAACAAGTGGTGTACCGAAGAGGACAGCATGTTGACGACCACGCCCCAAAATGCAAGCAAATCCCATTTGGTGTCACACCACTCTGCTGTTGTCATGGATACACATATCAAGCTTCACCACCTGCCTTGCGTTCACAGTACCAGCACCCCCTCCAACAGACACACACACACACTCTCCAATCCAATCCCGCCTAAAAGGGGTGTTGGCCCAGGCAGCCCCTCCCGCCCGTGCATCCTGCTGGCAGATTAGGCCGCGTCGTCCTCCTCTCTGCCCTCCGTACCCCCTACAGATCCCTTTGCCATCCTCCGACACCACCCAAAAAAAAAAAGACCCCCTCCTCGCTGCATGTCCCCTGACGGTGTAATGCAATCCCTATACGGCCAAAGCCAGAGGCCTGACACGGTCCTGACCCAATTAGAGGGCTGCTGCCAGCTAATTAACCCCAGCCCGGCCCTGGTGCCTGGCGCCTGATACTCCCAAACCAACTAACGATGCTAATTTCATTAATGCGCAACTCCGGCCTTTCTTGTCCTGTCCTGGACCCCTTCCCCCAACCTTTTTTCCCTGTTCACGCGACACGGGTCCCGGGAATAGGGCCAGCTTGGAGAGGGCAGGCGGCCGATCTCCTTGATGAAAGATGATGGATGGTCGGTTATGTGAGAAATGGAGACAGATGGGGGTCGAATGCGCAATCGAACCCAACGTCAGGCCCTCACTGTATCATGATACATGACCCGGCCCGATCAATAAGTCAATGGGCAACACTTGTTCGGCACTGCAGATGATGGAAATATTAGCCCGGCGCTACTTCGCCACCATCGACGAGGAAGCTTAAACTTAATTTTCTAACGGCGATGGCAGCACATGGGCTTTAACGCCAGATGCTAGCGGGTTTTGGATGCCCAACCTTTTTGTACAAGGTTACAAACAGCGCAGCGTGAAAAATATTACAAACATTTAGATGTAAAATAACAAATACTAGATGAAAAATACGCGAATATTATACATACTTTTGCATCACATTGTTTTATATTTATGTTTGACAACATTTCTACATTCGCATAGCTTAGAGACAGTATTCCAATTAACGTACAAAGTGTACTGTTTCCCATCTGTGATGCCAAATTGGTCCCCCTCAAAAAATAGTATAACGAGAAACTCGAGAAGGACATGACGCCACTGCCTTGCCACAAACATGCAGTAGCGGAGAGACAGTCTGATTAAGACTTTTTGGGTTTCTTGCCACAGGATCGACTCTGTCAATGTCAATTACTGCAGTTACTCCACAGAAAGAACGGGACTGTGCTAATCATGTGGCCAATGTCTCCCCCTTCAGTCTACTTTTGGACTTGGACTGTATACTATCATCTGGCTTTTGTTTTTGGCCCTGCAACTTGCTGAGCTGGACATTATGTTTTGGATGAAATTCCACAGAGGGGTCACCGGTGCCAGTCAGATGAAATTAAAGCGTGCCTGCCAGGCCGTGTTGTTTTGTGCCCCCTCTATCAGAGGAGCTTCCTGCCATTTTTGCCCACGAGCGGCGTTCCTTTGAAGGACAGGAAGGCCGCTTGCACTTCCCACAGGCCCTGATGTGGGTTACGCCGGCCTCTCTCTCCCATGGTCCAGATTGATGCTTGCTTACGCATTACAATTACAATCATCTCCACGGTTCGAAACGTTTTCCTTAATGTCGCACCCTCTCGTCGCACGCATCATCGCTCAATTGGCGCCGCTTCGTGAGAAGGTGGTCATTTTGCGGAGGATGTTCTTCTAATTACCGTCATCGGCGCAGGAGCCACAAAGACAGCAGCGGAAGGTTATTTCGGTGTCACGCTGGAATGTTCCGCAAATAAATCCTTAGACGTGAGAGCAAAACAACTCTGTTTCATAACAGCACATGGGCACGTTCCCCATCTATTCCCATTAACTAATCCACTGGCTCTCAAACTTTTTTAAACGAAGTACAGTACTACCTAAAAAAAAGTTTGTAACTCTCCAAGTAACAAAATCAGGACCATCATTAAAATACAGCAGAATAGTACGACTAAGTGTTCATTCAAAATAAGGCAGTTTTTATTCTACAAAGTGTATTTAATATTATTGTAAACCAGTGTAACATTATGCACTTTGAATATTAAACCTGCCCTTACACTGTTCTTAAAAAAATAAATAATTCCAATAAAATTGCCCAGTTTAGTACTAATAGATTGTCATATGGTGGAAGGACCGATGTCTATACTGTACTATTAATGTAGTCTTGAATATACTGTGCAGATTGAACTGTAGTTTACAGGTGAAGGAATGACAATGGTAAAATGCTGCAATAGAGGGCAGCTGGGCGAGCAGCGACCCCCCTCAAACAAAATACTCCAAAGAACAAGAATTATAGCACATATGCACGCACATGTAGCCAATAATTCTTGGTCCTTGGGGGTATTTTAAGGAAGGCATGTCACAAACATTTGTTCAAAAATGTTGAACAAATATGCATAATATGCCCCACAGGCCTTGTTTTTTTCCTCCTGTGCAGCCTCGTTCCTTAATAAGCCTCTTGATTAGATTACTCCATTGATACCATCGTACTCACGCCACGACGGTCAAAACAAACAGTCATTCAAGCTCTGCCATTTGTTCTTAAAGGTGTGGGGGTGGGGGAGGCTGGGAAACTTCGGTTGGGCTACTGTACATATCTTGAGCCTTGATGTGGCAACAATGTGTTCGCCGGAGGACGGGTGCCGCGCCGTTGGGTCATTTCCTTCCTCCCGAGGCTGAGAAAGAGGCGGCAGACTGGGACGCACAGAGAGGCCTGAAAGTGGTTCACTTGCCACAAAACGCGGTCCGGACCAAAAGTCGGGGATGGGGGGGTTGTTAAGAGGGACTCTACGCATGGAAGAGTCTTAAAGGACACCTCACTTTCCTGGCTGGCTCACACACACAGACTCACACCAGCTCATACGCACTGACCAGAGTTTGTCTCACACAAACACCGGCTCAAACGCGCAAACACAAGCTTGATCGCTCGCTCGCGTTGCCCCCCACCCCTTCTCTCTCTCTCACACACACACACACACACACACACACACACTCGCTCTCTCTCTCACACTCTCTCACAAACATACACACACGCACACAGCATCTAATAGTGTTACCTAACAAAGCGCTTGAACAATGAGGAGCACATCAACTTCCTGGCTTTGTCCACCTCCTCGTAACTTCACAGGAGCGCTCAGACGGTTCTCACAGACACACGCAAATCCTTGTTTTTGCTATGTCACTCTGGTGCAAACACACTGACCAGCAAACAACAAAAAGTATCTGTGGGTTTATTGGTGGTATGATTATTTTTCATTGGGGTTTGATTAATGAATTGAGACCGTAGGGTATAATATTCCTCCGATTAATGAATTGCCTTTTTTGCCTCAACATGTCTGAAAAATCACCCTGATCGATTCTGCTTATGTATTTTAGGGGTCCAATATACCACTCCGCAAAACTCAGAGTAGCACCTCCTCGGGGGGGACGGCGTCGGATACCAGTTTCACCTTTCGACAAAATATTCTTAACAGGACACATGTCGAAAATGAAACAGGTTTTGTTTTGAAGCAGCCATTTTGGGCAAAATCCAGGGTTCGTACTTTGGCAGAGACATTTTCCCATACGTGCCCCAATCGTAAGCAAGTATACTAACTAGATTAATGGGTGATGCTAAATTGCAATGCTTTTTTGCCTACGCCATCTAATGCATCTACAATTCATCAAGTCGTCAGTCTTCAATAGCTAATAAAGCTGGACAAAAAGAACAAAACGGTTCAGTTTCCCTGCCAAAGAGACTTCCAGCCAAAGGAGGGTGGTCAACACAATGTATGACAAGCGACCGTTTATCATTGTGAGCAGGTCAGTGAGAAGGGAAGTGTTGTGTGTACAAGTGTGACGGCCTCTCTCCTGCCGCACATCCATCAGCCTCCACTTTGCTCCGAGTGACCCGCGACTCCACCGAGCCAGAGTCTGCGCTCGAGCACACGTACGCGCCCACGATCTTAGTGATTGTGATGACCCAAACGCACACATACTGAGGTAGAGGATGCTGACAGGCCCCTTTCTACTGACTCTCTCAACCCTGAGTTGACCCCCTGCGGCATTTCCCACGGGCCCCTCACACCGCAGAGTTCAGTGCATGTAGGAAATAAAGCTGGGAAACTACAGCTAGGAGGGCATCAACATGGAAACCACAACATGGATGTTTACTTACAACTGATGTTACTTGGGTCATCTATTACAGCAGAGGCGGCTATTTGAAGGAACTATGGTGTCTTTGGAAAGGCAACGCTTTGTATTAGCGTGCATGTGTTCCTAATAAAGTGTCCATTAAACGTATGAGTCACTGATGCCGAGGTTTCCCACAATATAGCCGCACGTTACATGACTTACCTGGTATCCGAATATAGGACCAGCCGTGCTGTGGGAAGACGGCCATCACGCCGCCGGGCTGTTGCGGGTAGAAGGCACCGGCCCTCCCCCGCCAGTCGGAGGCCAGGTCAGGCGTGCCGTAGAGGAAGCATTCTTTGAAGACGGCACCACCTCCGGCGCGCGTCACCCGCCACTCGTGCTCGGCGCTTCGGTCGGCGCAATAGCGCTCCATGGGTACCGCCGTCACCTACATAACCAAAAAGAAGACATCATGGCTTTAAATACAAGGGGAAACATAGAGACCATTTAACTGTTTTTAGTGACCTTTCATTATGATTTATATATTACGACTGAAACTAACGATTATTTTGAAAATTGATTAAATTGTCGATTTTTTTTTTTATTAATTAATGAATTTGATTACACACACACACACACGCACACATACCCTCGGTGTGGCTGCAAGCAGGAACTTGGGGGGGAGCACGGGTTGGCACGGCCACAGCCGGGAGGTGGCAGAACGTCGACAGTGGATGTTCACATCGGCGTGTCCGACCATGCCTGGCCTGAGGGCCGTGAAGACCAGGTTCTGATGCACAAACACATGAGGTATTGAGATCTATGTTTTAAAAAAACTTGCTTGATTTTGACCTTAAACTCCAGTCATGACTAGATCTTGGGTGAATGCCACATCTGTGTCTGATACCATTCAGACAGATATTGGTCGTGAAATATAAACATTACAAACCCAGACCAAGAATACAAATGGCAAATTTGCCAGGTTCATTTCATTAAATGTTGTTTATTCGAATTACATCAATCTTTTTACATTACAAATAACAATTCCAGTGCTACAGATTGGCAGATGGCAGTGTAAATGTGCTCCATAAGGAGAGGTCATTGAGTGCAGCCCTTCAGTCCATTCACATCTCAACTGCCAACTTAAAGTGCCAAAGACGTTATGTAATGTCTGATGACCTGCATCTTAGCGGAGATGAACACTGCAATGTTGCGGGATAAACCACTTTCCCTAGGTGTTCTAGGAATGGGTGAGGATGGTATGATATGATGGTGGAGAGAAATTATGGATGCACAGTGCCCTCTTTTGGCAATTCTGAACCTTGAATTGGCAGTAGTTCTGCATGACCTCTCTTACCCGTAGCACAGGGCTGGTTTGCGTGTTGGGGAAGGCAGCGGGTCTGGAGATCCACAAGAGGAGGTCTTTGCGAGACAGAGTTCTGGACCGCAATCTACTCCCCTCATCTCCTCCACCTTCTTCCTGGTGGGCAAACAGTCGCTGACAATGTAGCCGGTACGCCGCCTTCAGGGACAGAAAAAGTGCTAACCACCTGTTGAAGGGAATGCCGGGAAAGCAGGAGAGGAAAGATTCATTAAAAAATAATGAACTAATAGCTCATACAATTTTCCCAAGGCACTTTTCTAGCAATACATTTTGAAGGTTACATTTTCAATATGCTGCAGTAAATGACAATTTATACAATTTGCATGCATCGTGAAAATGATTATATGACTATACTACATTAAAATAGCTGCTATTGGAATTCCCAGAGGGAGAAAAAAAAAGGAAAATATGCCTGTGCAATGTTCATGACCACCTTTAATTCAATTCAATTGTAATTTAATTTTAATATAAATATTTCATTGTATTTCCTTGCATTCAATTCCATGAGATGCTCCCATTTTATTTTATTTTAATACATTTTACTTCAGGCTCCCATTTCATCTTAATAAGATGGATGGATATTGGTTGTGAAATATTAACAGCACTCTTCATTTTATTGTATTAAATTTTATGTCCCAATTTTTTTCTGCTATATTCTATTCATACGGCTATTAGCTGTGAAAAATTAACATTACATTACATTGCAATACATGTTAGTTTGTGCCCCCATTTTATTTTAACCTAATTGTGTTCATTTAGGCCCCTGTTTTAAACAATTACCATTATATTGTACCAAATGGCTTTTTTTTGGGTGACTGTTTTATCTTATTCCGGCATCTTAATGTAGTGAAACGTTCATATTTAAACCACCATATTTAAGCAAAATCGTGCACGCCCCCCCATTTCTAAAATGAGTTATCTTCTTACTCACCTGACTAAGGTGCCTTGCAGCATGAGGTTGGACATCTCAGCAGGCGACACGTCAATGAAGCGTAGGAAGGAAAAACAGTTTCCTTCGTCGTCGCCTGGGTCAGTTAATGAAGAGAATATTAAAATACGATTAAAGTGAAAAGTTCAAATTTGGACAGCAACTCACCTCTCCTGTGGAAGAGCGACTGTTGGATGTGATTTGGGGAAAAGGGAGACAGCAGCACTCGGAGTGACCTGATGGGGACATGTGGAAACACTTTTTGTGAGGCCTTGTTCAGTGCTACGCTGGACTGTGCACGTGTGTGTGCGTGTGTGTGTGTGTGTGTGCGTGTGCATGTCATTGTTACTTGTGTGTGGCCTGGTTGTGAGCATGGAGGAGGCCGTGTCGGTAGAGGAACTTGGACAAGACATAGGGCGCGAGGCACATGTGGAAAGGAGAGCGTGTCTCCTGGCGCTCAAACAAATCGGGGTGATTGCACACCTGCAGAAAGAAAATGGACATCAATTGTATACCAACCAAGGCATGACAACACAGTAGTATCTTGACTGAGAAATTCGATTTGTTCTGTGACCAAGCTTGACACTGTATTTGATGAGTTCAAGCGCAAAAGCCGACAAGCCCTATTTAAACAAAAATAGAGCCACGCCTGCTGGCAGATTGCCTACCACAGCATTGCTAAATAAAAAATGTTTTGTTTTTTCCAGAAGCAATTTTTAAAAACTCATTTTACTAAATCCAAAAACAATGGAAATGTCTGCATTTGCATTTGAACTCATCATTTACTCATATCAATTAAATTCTCCCCTTTGAAATGAATTGTACTGCCACTAATCTGTTCCAGCACCCCTAAAAAGAGACCAAAACATTTTACATTTTTAATAAATAAAAATATCACTGTATCGTATAAACATAATAAAAAATGATATGAAAAGAATGTTAAGTAACAACTGGTTTTAGGAAGTGGAATTAATGTAGGTACTATATTCATTGTTGGGTGTGGTGTGCCTTTTAAGGGGTGTGACCTCGTGAGTGACGTGAGGAGCTCAAGTTGGAGTGGCTCCTTGAGAGCGTTCTCATTTTGTATTTGTGTTTGACCGTTTGTGGCTTTCATAAACGGCACAACAGTACCTTAAAACTCATTCACTGCCAGCCCTGCCAGTTACCATGGATATTTGACTTCTAAAGCCGAATGGCAGTGAATGTGTTGCTCCAATTCTTTTTCATTTCACTCACGTGGCAGAGTATACAAAGTTCATAACTTTAAAAAACATTAAGTTAGGGTACTTCAAAATTAAAATGCCACTGTACAGTGCTCCCTTACTATTCATGGAGGATATGAACGAACCCTGCCATGAATAGCGAAAATATGCAAGTAATTAATGCCCCCGCCCCCTAGAAAAAGGTTTATAATTGCCTATAGATACCACAAGATGGTGCCAAAGCTCTACATTTGTGAAAAAGAAGCTCCTCAACTGACTTCAACATAGTTCTTTGGCAACGAGACCAAAGTAATACTTTTATTGCTTTGCCCTGAGCACCCCAACCCCCCCCAAAAAAAAATAGGTGGTTTCCCAGAGAATAAGTTCCGCCCAAAAAAATGCCAGGGTTCACTATATATAAAACGTTTTTAAACTTTTCCCGACCTTCCTGAACTGCATGACCAGATTCATGAGGGACGACGTAGTGCTGTGGGACTGCTGGGCCGTGCCCATGGAGGACTGCAGCAGGTCCTCAATGGAGATCTTGTTCCTCAGGGCCTGGTAAAGCAACCTCTGCCGAGACGTCAGCTGGCAGTAGGTCAGGATCTCGATCTGGATTAGAGAGACGAGGAACAAGGGGTGAACACATTAAAGCAGCATTGGAGAAGGCAAATTAACACAAGGAAAGATGTCTGTCATGACCACAGTCTCATGAGACAGAAGGGAAGACGGAAAAGAAAGATAAATGTGGGGGAGTGCTGAACTTTTGACTCCCAAGGGACCTTCACGGATCTGCCAGCAAAGGCTCATTATCGTTACATTACATTTATTTTGTCAATAACCCGCCTGAGGAGATGAATGGAGCAAAGGTGCAGGTTTACATTGTACCACGCTTTGTCTTAAATCCTGTAGGACTTAACCATTATAATGATATCCTGTAGTATGACATACGCAGGGTGGGAGAACAAAGTTGATTGATGTGCATGTGTGTGTGTGTGTGTGTTCTACCTTGTCTGAGAGCTCGTTCTCGACGTCCTTCTTGATCCTGCGCAGCATGAAAGGCTTGAGGATCATGTGCAATCGTGAAAGTTGGTCTGTGAATCACAGGAGTGAACAAACTCAGAGACATTCTGGATAAGAGGCAGCTCGAAAAAAAGAAATAAGTAATTAATGTAAATTCCCACTTGGATGGATAGGCAGGCACTCCAGAGACCCGACTATTTGTATATAAACAATTTTTGGAAAATTCCATAATATGTCCAATTCGATGCAGACACAAGTGCACTCACTCTCGTCGATGGCCGACTTGTTCTCGGCGTGGCTCTCGATGTCCTTGGAGAACCACTCGTTGAATTCCTCGTGGGAATCGAACAACGTAGGCATGATGAAGTGGAGCAGGGCCCACAGCTCTGCCATTGTGTTTTGGATGGGCGTCCCTGTGAGGAGTAGCCTGTTTCGACACTGGAACTGCAGAAGGATCTTCCACCGGACACTAAAATCGCCACAGTGGTGAGAAGTGTTTTTTTTTTTTTTCTCACAATACAAATCTAACTCAATCAGGAGGGAAATATACATACAGTACACACTCACCTTGTACTGCTTTTCAGTGCCTGGGCCTCATCTAGAACCATGTACTGCCACTTGACCCTCTGGAAGTACTTGACGTCCTGTACCACCAGCTGGTAGCTGGTGATCACCACGTGGAACGGTGCATTCTGGGTGTAGAGAGTTTTCTAAACACGGAGGCACACACAAACACACAACACAGTGCCAGAATTCAATTATACACCAGAAAAAGGAGAAAAAAAAAATTTCTAGCGTCATCATCTCTTGCTTACCTGGCTCCAGAATTTACGAATAACTTTGCGATCGTGAGGGTTTCCCCAATATGGCAACACCTAAGGGACAAATAGGTCTGAATTAATACAAGGGGGAAATGGTCACCCACAAACTCACAAAGGTAACTGAATATATGTTGAAAATGAACTAATGAAAATGATTTTTGTGCCGAATTATTTTTTTATTATTTTGGCTCCACCCTGCACAGATTCAAGATACCTTGTGCCGGATACGGCAAAGCCGAGCCTGGTCCATGTTTCACAGTGGTTAGTCTTCCGTTTCTGTACCTATTGTGAAACACGGAGGAGGCTCGGTTACGTTCTGGGAATTCTTTGGTCCATCCGGCACAGGGTGTCTTGAATCTGTGCAGGGTATAATGAAATCTCAACACTATCAAAGCATTATGGAGCAAAATGGGCTCTCCAGCATTAAAAAAAAATGGCTGCTTTCCTCTATCTGGCATAGGATGTCTTGAATCTGTGCAATGTACACTGAAATATCAAGACTATCAAAGCATTCTGGAGCAAAATGTGTCAGAAAGATGATGTCTTGATGTCTCGTATTTGTGAAAGGTACAATGGAATCACAATGCTATCAAGGCATTCTGGACTGGCCAGTGTGGCTAAGAATGAAACATTGGACTTTTCAGAAGAGCCCTGATCTAAATCCCATTGAACAGATTATAGTTGGAAAGGGATGTGAACTAATTTGACCACAAACAAAACTCAAAAAGCCTTGTAAAAACAGAGCCAACACGACGGTCCCAGGGGAAACATTTTGGCTGAGCAACTACATGAATCACTGCTTTGATTCTTAGGTCGCTGACATACGCGATGTGAAAAGCATTTCTGCATCATTACATCGATCAACACCGGCCGCCATTCAATTGTTTTCAGTCAGTCTTGAGGAAGCTTATCTTCAAATTGTGTAATACGCTCTTTTCACAGCTCATTAGCAGAATAGACTGGAGCTGATTTATTGTCAGTCTGAGGGAAAACAGAAATACACTTTGTTTGTGTGTTAATGGCACGTACATCGTTTTTGTCAAGTAGCAGTGACTTTATTTAGCCCAGACAACACTGTCTTGATAGAATACTACCTCTTAGTGAACATGTTACAAATGACTGTGCTGAAGATTCCCACCTTGAACTTGGGAACAAAGCGCGAGAACTCCTGATGCCAGTTGTTGAGCGTAGATGCGGGGGAGATGATGAGGAACGGGCCCCAGATGTTGTCTCTCTTTGTTAAGGGCAAAAACAAGACATTCGTAAAGAGTGAACTAAAGGAATTGCCAACTGCTAGCAGTTAGTATGATCACAAATAGCGCAAGATAGCAAACTGAGGAGAGAAAACACAATTAGGGTTTACATATCTCCCTGTGTTTAGGTACTATTATGCTAATGCTAATCTCCCCTTTAGCGCTAGAGTGAATAAATGCCATGTTATGAGGAAATACAGTGTATAGTTTATACGGGCAAACGAAAAGAGAAATAGGCTCCTTTGAGAGCACGTACCTCTGCAAGGTGGGCCAACAGGGCAATACTCTGGACCGTCTTGCCAAGCCCCATCTCATCTGCTAGGATACCGTTAATACCCTGTGGAGAGTCGAAGCGTTTTAATTCAGCAACCCCGGCTAAATCAGCCCATTCTTCATAACACCTTGTCTTACTTGTTCATAGAGATTGGCGAGCCAGTTCATGCCTTTGAGCTGGTAGCCCTTTAGCTTGCCGTTGAAGATGGTGGGCTGCGGGATGTCCTCGCCGGCCTGGATGGACGGGTTAGACAGACTGTAGCTTTCACCGAAGCCTGAGGCAGCCGCCGCTGAGGACGACGCACTGCGGCTGTCGTGGGCATCCTCGTCGAACATGCGCGTCACTCTATACACTTATATACTAATCTATGATTACTCACGAAAGCACCTCTCATCTACCTTCACACAGTATATATCTACCATCCAAACCAAAGCAGTGGTGATATTATTTCCTTCAATATCTCATGACTTGCCCCCCTCATTTAAGCTCTTAACGTGAAAACACTTTCGAATTACTACGCCCATAACACCATACAATCATATATCTACACCCCCTCTTACATAAATCCATAAAAATTCACCAATATTCATATCACCTTAATATATATCATATTTCACCCTCATTTTCTACTCATCCCCACCTATACTCAAAAACCTCTTAACACTCACCCTCCATACTACAACCCTTCTCTAACCTACATCCTCCTAAACTACAAACCCCCTAATAAAATTAAATACTTACCCTATACCACCCAACTAATTACTTACCCTTCACATATCCCATCACATTTAATCAACACCCTCTTACCCCACACCTCTTAACCCATACATCCCTCCCCCCACTATACATAAATACCACACCCCATATACCCCCCCAATCATACCATCCACAACATATCATCATACTACTTACATTTAACATTTCCATCTCAATTCCACAACATAATCCCCACACCCCCACAAAACTCTAAACCACCCCCCCAAACCCAACCAACCTCATCTTACCTAGAGACGCGTACCGTAGTCCTCCAGTCCCCGTTACCATCGCCTCCCATGGTCGCCCCCCTATATACCCCCTAACCCTCTTTTAAACCCCCCTCCCCCCCCCCCCCCCTTGCCTCCGCGTGCCGGTGTCGTCCAGCTTCTTCAGAATCTCCTCTTCGTCGCCCCCTGGTGAGCCGGCGGAGGCTTTGCCGCTCATGAAGTGTGCGTAGAGCTCCGTCTGCGTGATGAGGAAGTTGAGCTTGCGCTGTTGACGCTTGGCCTGGAAACGGATACAGTGAATAAAAAATTAGACAAACATTTTTTGAAAATTTTTTTGTTTCGTTTCATTGGACATTGTGCATCTCCTAGTGCGTGCGCCATGGCCACCAGGAGTTCGTATATTACAGATATACCGATATTCTGTACATAGAATAGGCTACACCATCTCACTTAGCCATAGTAAAATCATTCCTCGCAGAGGATAAATATATCACTGGGAGTATTGTTATATTTTCTGTGTACATGTGTTGCTCCACTGTTTGTGTTCAAATCCATTGCTTAAAGGATTATAACACCACTAAACCAATGCTGTTTTGAAGTGTTTGTTAGCTTTAAGCTAAACAGACTTTAGGAGAGCAAACTTGTGGCTGTTTTAAATGCACATGTTATTCTCTTTGTTTTATGTTTAGTTTGACAGTAAACTTCAACTGAGGATGGCAATTAACACCTTGAAACACCTTTTTTTAAAGAAATGTTTATCATCCGACAAACTGCTGCTTGTTGTGAAATGAGTTGAGTCACCTGCCACCGTACAGCGCTCATATCTCAAATTCTCGCTCGCAAGTCAAAGCAAAAAAAAATGGGCCAAATAACAGCACATGCGTCAAAAAACTTGCAAGTCAGGTCACTCGTATGTCATGGCACCAGTGTGCCTTGTTTTATATTTATCTTTTGATGATGTCTACAGCAAAAATAAAAGGAATTGGCCTTCCTGGTCCAATTTTGCAGGATATTTATGTGTTTTAATGTGGTTGTAGTAGTATGGAATTGCACTGCATCACACTGATAGCTGTGTCTAATATTTTGAATTATTTAGTTGAAAACAATCAATAGTTAACATTACTTGTGATACAGCTCTTGTATTGTATATTGTAAGATGGTGCAGGAGGACACAAAAAGCCGCCGCACTTACCTCCTTCATCTCCTCGTCCAGTTTACGCTGCTCCAGCGCCTCCTTCTCGGCCCGCTTCCTGTGCTCCTTTTCTACCTTGTCGTATTTTTTCCAGTAGAGCATCATCTCCTTGGTGAGGCGGCGGGCGCGAGGCAGCGTCTCCTTGCAGTTCTTCTGTGCCTGGATTGCGGCGCGTCGCACCTCCCGCATGCACTGGTGGGCCAACTGAGGAGGGGACAAAAGGAAAAAAAAAAAAGAGTTGACGTTGTTTTTTAGAGGTTCGCCAGAAGTCATATACCTGACTTACCTTTTTAGCGTTGGTCAACACCAGGTTCTTAGCCGAGGTCTTCTGCTTGAAAGACTGCAAAACCAGTTGAAAATGAACAAGAAAACTTGAAAAATTTACTTTTTAAGTGTGACATATTGTGGACTTTTTATATTATATACAATTCTCTGGAGGTCTCTGGAGTTCCCAAGGATCAACATGTGTTATTATGTTACAAAGACACCTGGGAACTGTTACAAATTGTGATGAAAATGCATAATTTAATCATAGCAAAGATGAGGTTTACTAACCTTGGGGATCTCCTTCTTGGCGACGGTGAGCCACACCTTGCGTCGCCGTGCGTTGAGCTGTTCCACGCTCAGGTGTTTCTTCTTCAGCACTGGCGCCGGCGCATCTTGGGAGAACTTGGCGAAGGTCTTGGCCACATAGGGGAGGCCCTCGTCGGAAAGGTCGCCCTCGCCGCGTTTCTTCTTCTTCTTCACCTTCTTCAACTTAGCTGCAGAGAAAAAAGGGCAATGTTAACCTTTTTTCTTCACAAAATTAGCACGATAACGTAATCACGGAATTTTTGTCACCCTTGAATTTTTTCTCCTCTTTGATTTTCTTTTTCTTTGGGCCCAGGAGGTGGCGCTGTTGCTCATAGAAGAGGTCTTGACTGGAGAGGAGGCCCGTGCTGTAAAACTGGTACTGCTGAAGCTGCAGCACAACCAGTGGGAAAAGT
This sequence comes from Phyllopteryx taeniolatus, assembly GCF_024500385.1. Classification (NCBI taxonomy): domain Eukaryota; kingdom Metazoa; phylum Chordata; class Actinopteri; order Syngnathiformes; family Syngnathidae; genus Phyllopteryx; species Phyllopteryx taeniolatus. The sequence continues at coordinate 13,855,249 of NC_084519.1, forward strand.
GTCAAGTCAATAGCGTATTAATAGTGCATTCAAGAGAACTGGGAATTTTGAATTTTGTCAAACCTCCAATTAGGAATTTGAAACCTTCCTAGTCGCATTAAGTTGATACAAACATTAAATGTCAGTAAGAAAGCCTATATAGACAATATTTACCTGTATTTAATGGTTTTACTAGCTATAATAACTACTATTTATCTAATTAACTATTGAAATGGGTGAGAAGGAAGGTATGAATTGTATAAAAAACGAATGACTGGATAGATGGAACTGGAACCACTGTGAAGTTAGACTTTGTGTGGCAAATTTCCTACATCCCAGTTTTCCTGAATGTCTTTCTGGTTACCTCACGGTCCGTGTGGAACTTGTTCTGGTGTTGCCTGGTGTAGCGGTGCAGCCTCAGCATGTCGTGCAACTCGTCACGCGACAAACTGAAGTCAGAGTCGTCCGAGTCCGTGTCTGAATCTGTAGTGTTGTCGCTCAACAACAGGCTCTGGGAGGAGGAATGTTTTACAAGCGGTGCGTCCGGGCAAAAATAAATCAATAAATAAATATATTTTTTTAAAGTGCGGCAAATTCCTCACCTTCAACCATTTCCGGTTCTTCTTCATTTTAGAGAAATTGTACAGGTTTGCTTTGTCCGTCTTTTGGTCTACAAAAGTGAAACATCACGTTTAGTGTTATGATTACATGCTTGGGGGAAGGGGGGTAGATCTCACAGCTTTACCTTGCAAAAGAATGCCATTGAGGGGCTTGCTTTCAACAAAGGCGTCCCCTTGGTCACAGGGCTCCCTCTTCACCGTCAAGGGTTCGATGGAGAGCCCGGACCCAAGAGCGGTGTCGCTGTCGTCGCTGTCATCGCTGGAAAAGTCGCAAATATGGAAACACACTGAACAAAAATATGAATGCAACAATATTGGTTTTGCTCCCATCTGTCAAAATCTTAACTCAAAGAGCTAAAACGTCTACAGTATGTACACAGAAGGACGTCGTCTCTCAAATATTGTTCAGAAATTTAACACAATCTGTGTTAGGGAGCACTTTTCCTTTGCCAAGATGATCCATCCACTTCATAGGTGTGGAATATCAAGATGCTGATTGGATGGCATGATTAGTGCCGAGCAGACCGGGAGGGTTGTTATTGACTTGCGTTTTCAAAAAAGCTTGCGTTGTGGAATACGCCTTCCATCTGTTGAACCCTTCTGACACAATTTACGAAACGCATTGATTCCAGGAAAGGAAAGGCTGATTCATGCGAGGTTTTTTTTTTTGTACAAAAACCGAAAGCAAGTAAAATTTAGACCCAAAATAATGTTGAAAAAACTAGGGCATAAGTAAACCAAGGTTTTACTACTGTTTAAGAGATAAAAAAGTATAAAAGAAGATATAGCGGGGATGCAAACGATGAACCGCAATATAGCGAGGGACAGTGTAATAGATTTGTTTGACAGTACCTGGTAACGTCTCTGTTGAAGATGGTGGCCGTTTGGCGCAGAAAGCTGTCCAGCCTCAGAGAGCGCTCCAAGCGTTGCAAGTAGAGAGGTTTGGCCAACCCCGACGAGCCCCCTGCCACTCCGGCCGGCTCAAGCCGCCCGCCCTGCCCCGACGCCATGCAAGTTCGGATACCTCCACCCGCCCAGCTGGGCAGGGACTTTTACTGCATGGGAGGGAATGAAGGGAAAGATGCAATTATGGTCTATTGTCATTCATTTGTCATTCAAAAATAACAGGCGACTTCAATGATGCAGCTTTCTATTGTGGGCCTACCTCCTCCGTAAGCACTGTCATTTTCCTCAATTCCAGGATTTTGGATACACAAAACCCTGAAAAAAAAATTATATTGTAAAGATCACTTAGTGTGGAAAAAATAAATAAAAATGATTACACTGTTTATGTCTCATTAGTCCTCAATTTAAAAAAAATATTTTTATCATGTACATTTGTTTTTGCATTTATATTGCTAATATTTTGAGGACATTATGTGTTCTATTCACGAAAGAAAACTAAAGTGTCCAACATTTGTTTTTGCATTTATATTGATAATATTTTAAGGACGTTATCTGTTCTATTTCATGAAAGAAAATAAAGGTAATAATGTTCATGGTGTAAATCAGTGATTCTCAACTGGTTGGTTAGGACCAAAATGAGACGCAGAGCCATTTTGGGTGCCTCGTAGACACGTAGTAAAAAAATGACATGGGTTCCTTTTAAGACCAATAATATAACAGTGCTAGATGAAAGACACAAATTATAGAAAAATAGCTAAAAGTTATGAAAAGATACAACTACTGTATGTTAAATGAAAAAGAGCAGAAGTTTAGCTTTTTTTCTAAAAGTAAAGGGGCTACTCGACTTACGATGGTAGCCACAGTTAAAAAAAATAAACATGGACAAAAAATGTAATATCAGATGTGGAAAATATTAGATGAAAAACAATATTAAAGCAAAACAAATATTGGGAAGATACCAAATATGACAAAAAGATTTGGTGAAAAAAATGACGGCAATTTATGTTGTTCATAAAAATAATGGTAATTATGACTTTACTGCTGCCTTAGTATGGGCATAGACTACGGCGAGTTCTGACTAACATACAAATTTACGGTACGTTGCTGCCATGAAAACAGAAACTGAAGAATATCATCAAGATTTGCTAATGTGTGGGGCGGACTAACCGGTGCCTCTTCCTTCTCAAGTACAAGACCTCTTGTACAGTGAAATATTTAACTATAGCTATATTGACACAGTGCAGCTTGGCCCCTTGCTAGCGATATGCTATTGGCAGCACATCAAACTTACTGAATTGAAACAGCCTCTCCCAGACACTTCTCAGAAAGAGCTCAAGCAATCACACATTTTACTTTATTTTTCTTCATGCAGTTATGCTGTGTTCCGTGAAATACTTTGAACATGCAAGTATACGTCGTGTAAAAATATGATTGACATGAAGCCAGGTATGTTTTTTGTTTTAAAATGGTATTTTTGAAAATTTTTTGTTGTTGTTCTTAATACAAACATGGGTCACAACTTGGTGACAGTACGAAAATGCAGGTCCCAGGCTAACAACTGTTGAGAACCATCAATCCATTTTCTTTAGTCCATTCCAGTTGACTTTGGGTGAGAGGTGGGATGCACCCACGACTGGTCACCACGCAATTGCACAGCACATACAGACAAACTGGTCACCACGCAATTGCGCAGCATATAGAGACAAACAAACAGTCACATTCACACGTATGGACAATTTTAAAGTCTTTAATGAACCCAATATGCATTTTTGGAATGTGGGAGAAAGCCGGACTATACATGGAGGAAAACCCACGTCCCACAGATTTGAACTTGGATCTCCTGATTGCAAAGCAGACATGCTCACCACTAGGTCACCATGCTGCCATGTAAAGAAGATCAATCCATCTCTCAATTTACCATAGCACGTATCCTCATTAGGGTCGGGTGAGTTTCAGTCGCTCCGAGCTGACTTGGTGGGGTACACCCTGGACTGGTCGCCAGCCAATCATAAGGCACATTTAGACAAACATTCACAGCTATGGAAAATTTACATGAATATGTGGGAGGAGAAACCCCACGCTGGCACTGGGAGAAGAAGCTAACTTAACACAGGAGGGGCTGACACTCGAACCCCGAACCTCACAACTGTGAGGCAGACGTGCTAACCACTTTTTCCTGTGCTACCCTGATTTGAGAAACACTACACACGCAATTTAACTAACTCCCGGCCACGTAAACTCGCCTGAATTGAAATAAAAGTCATAAATTGCACTAAAAATCAACAAAGTGTCCTAAAAATCACATATTGATCAGTTGTCATCCTTCATCTGAGGTTAGCTCTCCTAGTTAGCCTATGCTAGCCGAGTGGCTAACCTTGACCGTTGAACTGTGTGCTGAATGGTTAGCTTGGGATGTAGCAAAAAAAAAAAAGCTAACGAGGCTCAACTGCTAACACTTAGCCGCATCGCATCACATCAACATAAATTGAGGGGCGCTGCTATCCGCCCGGCTTACAGGGTGTAATATCGTATCAGAATTGGACTTTGGGCCGGTCTGCTTGATAACTTAGCGCCGTGTTAGCATTAGCTTCTCGGATGCTAACGGTATTTTTGACAGTCTTCACGTAACATTAATACGAAGTGAACACCCCCGCCCTGTGTCTCTCAGCCCACCACCTCCTCTGTTTTAACGATATATTAAGATACTGCTTTAATGACTTTGTCTCGCCCGCTGGTCGGGGGAGGCGGCAAGGCCTCAAGCGGCCCGACCGCGCCTCGAGTGTCCTTGCAGGGGGAAGCTCAAGCCTTGGTCGTGTGTACTCTTCCCGTGCTTTTTTAATTCTTTTCTCCCTCCCGGCCATGTTCCCCCCACCATTGCTCTGCCAACCGCGGAGTCTCTCACCTCGGCCCCCCCGTGTGGCCCCTTTCGCGTGTCTCTCGTCGCTGCTGCCGACTCTCGGTTCCCTGACTCCAAAATGGCGGTTAAAGGCGCCGAGCGAGTCTGTGAGCTTTGAGTCTGCAGCGGCGGCGGAGAGGCGGCCACTTTCTGTTACTGAGCGAGCACAGAGACACGACGCCATGGAGGCACAAGCAAGGAGCAGGCTTTTGAATCGAGCGCCGAGCGACGGGCGCTCGCTTTTTGCCGTCTCCGACGGTGGTACGCTCACATTTACATCACACAACGCATATAAATGAGTCAGCAAGCATCAGGGGGTGGATTTTATGGTGTAGCGACGGTTAATCGAATGTACCGCGCGCACGTAGATGACTTTCTGATGTCGATTAGTAGCGTCTGCCCTCTGCGAATGTTACCGAGCTACGTTCTACGTCATCATGAGGGAACTCCGTATTTGGTATGGCCGAGTACAAAGGAATCCGTTACGTAATTATAAAACATGATGTCATAAACGTAAAACAAGACGACGCGTAAGTGTGGCGAAATTGTTTTAATAATGTGTAATAATAATTAGATAAACATCATTTAATATCACAATCATTATATATTTGGTATATAATGCAACAATTAGTTTTAGTTTTACAATGATTTGACACAATTAGTATGGCTCAATGGATTTAAAAACATGTTTTAATATTTATGAATGAGTTATTACAAAATACTTTTCTACAAACATGTAATATTTAATATAAAAATAAAATTACGACAAGCTACCTTTTACCTCGTTTTATCAACTTTTGATAATATACAAAATGTAATTGTTTTCAGTACTTCATACTTCAATTTTGCATATAAAGTTTTTCATTTTATACACGTTTTTACTTCTATATTTATTTTTGCATGCTCATTTATTATTTAAACAAAAAATGTTATGAAAATGAAGGACAAGCCAAGAGCCACTGACAAAGTATTCATTTAATGTGGTTTATTCTTCTTCTATCGTTTTGTTAAGACAGAAATGGAACAGGAAATATTAACCATTGGACATTTAAGTGAGGCTATGTACAAAAGAACATAATATGGCAATAATGCATATTTACTTCAAAATTTGGAACTTTTCATTGAGATGTGTGAATGTGTTGGGAACTGTAACATGACTTTACATAGTCTTATGTCATTCAGAAGTGAAAAAATATTCTAAATTGGCTTCCAAAAGAAAAAGATGACACTATTCTCAGTAGTGGTCACGGGATCAGGAACTAACAGGCAACCGGGCAAATGTCTCAATCTGCTAAATCCAACCCAAGTCTGTCACTTTCACAACCAGCTGGATTTATCCTCCTCAAACTTCAGTGGATCGATGAAGGGTTTATCCACGGACCTGATCATCAGCTCACCGCAGTACACACACTCTGACGCGACTATGTCATCCAGATCAGATTTCATCTGCTCGTGACTGGCGGCACCCTTGCCGAGGTTGGCCGCGTCGCCCTCCTCGTTGGGTGCAGGCCGGTGTCGCGACTTGGACGCCTGCGCGGAGGCCGAGAGCTTCTTCTGCAGCTCGTCCAGGCGACTCTGCTTGTAGGCAGACAGGTGCGGAGTCACTTCCTATAGGGTGAAAAATGTCAAAATATATAATCCAAATAAATGCTCCTCCTGATCGTATGTTGTGCAGCATACCTGCAAGAGGCAGTCGGAGTGGAACATGTGTCCACACAGGAACAAATAAAAAGGCCTGTTGAGCAGCGGAAAGTCACAGGCCGAACACTTGTCCTGGGAGTCCAACACGCCGTACTTGTTCCGCATTTCCTGGATATCCTCTCGGATGCGTTTGGCGCTCTCGGTGGCCTCCTCCATTTCCTGCTTTAGCTCCTCGATGTGCTTGTTGTACTCCTCCAGGGAGCTGCAGATGGCCTCCTGAAAGCCTCAAACAGACCATGAGGTAAGCTAACATTTTAAAGCAGTGTTTCCAAAACTGTATTGTGGCAAGGCACATATTTGATATAAAGACAAACAAAAAAAAATCTAATGGCGCACCACCAAACAAAAAATATCACCAAAAAGAATATGAGACCAATACAGTAATTAATTAATTAGAATGTAAAGAATTAAACATAATTTGCTAGAATCTAATGGACAATGTGTTGCTCCTTTCTGTGTCCGCACCTTAGCCACCTGGGGGCAGTATAATACAGCCATACAGATATACATAGAGACGGTCACGCCTCAGTAAACCACTGTTATATTAGTTATTCTTTTTAGAGGAATCCGAACATATGCCTGAGTATTGACATATTACTTGTCTTCATGTGTTGCTCGACCCTTTGTGTTAATGTCTGTTGCTGAACCGCAACACCATCGCTATTCTTTAGCTCAACACTTTCCTAAGGCAAAGCTATGTGGTTGTTTCAAATACGTTTTTAAATTCATTGTTTTACGTTAAGTTTGACAGTAGACAAACTGAAAGTGGTAATAAACAGCTTCAAGCCTCTATTTTGAAGAAATATCCACCACCTGCAGAAGTATTACTTGTTGTGAAGTGAGTTGAGTTCATTGCAGTGCTTGTATCTCAAATCTTTGCTCACAAGTGAAAGCCCCCCTCCCCCAAAATAAATTGTCCAAACAACAGCTCGTATCTTGAAAAACTCATAAGTGAGGTCACTTGTATCTTAAAGCACCACTCTATACTGTAAAAAAACAACAACAAAAAAACATGAACATGATCGCTTGAAAAGAACGTAATATATCCGGAGTGCAGATGGACAACACTTTACTCTAAAATGGCACAAAAACAGTCATGGTGGAAACCAACCTTAAAGTGGTCGATGGTGACAAAGTCGGGAAAGAAAGGCAGGATGTCCTCAATCTTGAGCAGGTCGCAGCTGGACAAGCAATTCATGGCCTTCTTCACGTCCTTCTCCTCCTGCACCACATGGCGGGCGATCTTCAACCACAGCTTCTTCCGCAGCTCCTCGTCATCCTCGGGCAGGTCTGCGCAACTCTTGGCCAAATCCACATCCACCTGTGGGAAAGGTGTTATGTGATGTAGTACGTAAAAACAAAAAAATATATATATTTTTTTCATGTTGATAAAATACTACGAATTTCATGGACGCCAACAACATTGCTTATGGAACTCTAAGAGTTGTTCAACAAAGGAATCAAGTTATAATGAGATCAGGTCAAATTAAGTATCTTTTCAATGCTGTTGAATGGATGAGAAAAAAAATGTCATAACTTCATCATCCCCCAAAAATATTTCACTAAGGCAGCACAAATGTAAGTGACGTACTGTGTGAACACCAAATATCTTAAACGGTACACTGTACTGACTTGACTTACTTGCAAGGCGAGATCCACCGCCTCCTCGTACAGCTCCATAATCCTGTACACCAGCACGCAGGCGCGCAGGTAGCCGTGTTCGGCGCACAGCCTGAGCGCGTACTTCAGGTCGTAGTGGATCTCCGAGGCATACGTGCCCGCCTCCTCCAGGTAGAGCAGCAGCGAGTCGGGCTTGTACTTGGCGTATAGTGACAGCAGGTAGTTGTGGATGGCCTCCTCAGTGACGCGCAGTTCGTGCACACAAAACTCCATGTAGCGCACCGTCTCGTTGATCTGCTGGCTGCTTCCCATGTGGCTGTAGTTCATCAGCGCCGGGATGAGCTTCTTGGGGTCCAGGCGCTTGCCCATTTGGATCCAAGCGTCCACCACCCTCACAGGGATGTGCTGCATGAGCACCGGGGAGAACTTGTAGAAAAGCTTCTCGTCGCAGTGCTTGGAGAGCACATCCAGGGCGGCGCGATAGTCGTCGTGCTGGCAGTAGTGCGACACCACCCTCTCGTAGTCCTGCATGACTACTGAGAAGTACACCATGTCGTCCACGTTGCCGTGACTGGCCAGAAGGTCGTAGATGGTGCTGCGGTTGTTGTAGAGGCACTCGCGGTGCTTGGAGGTGTTCAGGAAGTTGCGGAACTCGTCGCGGGTGTCCCGGAAGAGGGCGCCCGCCTTGCTGTCGTCCTTGTCCTCCAGCTTTCCCAGTCGGTTCAAGTAGAGCTCGGCCAGCCAGGTGACGAGCAAGGTGATTTGCGTCCTCTCGCTCGCCTTCAGATTGGACAGCTTCTTCAGCAAAAACTCCTTCAGGGCCTCTTCTTGCTTGGCCTCGATGAACTTGAGAGCGATCTCCTCGAAGTAGTTCTGAGTCAGGGCGTAACACTTGGCGCTCTCCAGGTAGCGCTTGTTCTGGAAGCAGTGCTCGGCCTCCTTGGCCAGGACCATGTCCATGCACTCGGGACGCTCGCGGCAGTACTCCTTGGCCAGGTCGAACTTGTTCATGCTCATGTACATCTGCCACACGTCGCGGGACTCGCGCTGAATGTGGTAGCGGAACACGGCCCGCTCCGTGTAGATCCACACCAGGCCGCCCGACGGGTCCTTGATCATCCTCTTGAGGGGGCCGAACTTGTCCGGGAAGACGTCTTCGTAAACCACCTGGCCGTTCAGCGTGCAGATCGTCTTGACCCGGTCGTGCAGCAACAGCAGGAAGTGGAACTGGGTCAGCACGATGGATATGGGCTTGTTGAACGACAGGTCGATGTCGGCCGTGTACTCCCACACCTGATGGACACAACATGAAAGTAGTAGTCGTTTATGAATGAGCTAATTTAGTGCAACATCTAAGGTTGTACTGACGATTGGGCCATGTATTTCATATACAAACATAGAGGACCACCATAAAGACCAGAAAAGCTGCCAAAATGTTGTTAAAAGAAAAAAAAAAAAAAAAAAAAAAGACTTTAAAAAAATTTGCAGTTTAAAATAAAACTAATGTAAAAACAACATAAATTGTGGTTTTAAATCAAACCGGTTGAGAAGAGCATCGGCGACTGTGGGGTCTCCTTTCCCACATGCGAGGGCATTAGAGTAAGTAAGTATACTGTTAAAAAAAAAAAAACACTTAAAAAAAAACATTTTCATGAAACTCTAGCCATTGTAAAAATAATGCAATTTTAAGTAACAACTGAAAATAAGTCGAGGTCAAACCAAAACTTAACTTTAATGACAATTTTTGATAGTCTTACTGCTTCAGTGCGAGTCTGCTTACGTCACATACCGTTGCATCTTCTTTCTCATGTCACATTCTTTTGAAGCCAAAGAAAACAACACAAAATACACATGCAGAGTCCTTTGAGGCACTATGCATTGAGAGGTTCAAACTGTGGGAGGTGGCTGTAAATATTACCTGCACATCGCTCAGGAGGGAGTCAGGTCTGACGTAGTCCAGCTGCCCGTAGAGCACCCCGTTGCCCATCATCCAGGCGAAAGCCTTGGGAGAGGTACGGAGCTTGGACGTGTAGAAGGTGATCTCGCTGTAGCCCATGTTGGCTGGGAACTCCTGAAAGCTAGGAAGCAGGTCCTGGTTCTGTGTGAAGATGGAGCTGAAGCCCTGCTGCTCCGTGCCCTCGGCCACCTTGCCCACAAACTGGAAGAGGCGCTTGCGGGTGGTGGCGATGATGAAGTACTTGTTTTCCAGGCCACGCTCCACCTCCAGGCAGCACACTGGCGCCGGCCTTCCGTCTTCCTCCAGAGAGTGGACCTGGAAGAATATTACGGTCAACCCCTGCCATCGACCATTTCATAAGCTTTGTAAACAACAGGCGTCAGGATACTTCCCGGTGTCAGGAAAGTGATGGACTACCTCTGACCTGAACGATCACAAAAAGTTATTTTGTTAGGGTTTGCGGAGCCAGATATATCCCTAAGGTTTTTTTTTTTTTTTCTTCAATTCCTTTCCATAAAAATCCAAATGAATCCAACAGAACGTGTGGTGTGTTCAGTGTACGTAATACAGTTCTATATTTTGCCATTTGAATATTTGTTGTTCCCACAGAGCGGAGATAATCTATGCCTGTGAGTAATGTTGTATGCTTTGTTTGTATGTGTTGCTGGTCCATACGTCTTAAAGTAGTAGTTTTTTATAATTCCCATAAAACCTATGCTAATTTCCATTAGCTTGTCTGTAGGGTTTCACATTAAATGTTAGCATTAAACTATCCGTCTTTCAATAGACAAAATTATATGGTTTAATTCAACATATCGGTGTTCAAATAAAAACATTTATTTTCATTTTACGTGTCAGTTTTACAGTAAATTCAGAAAGTCAAAGAACCAGCTTGAAGCAAGCATGCTTTGCCTCTTATTTGGAGAGCTGTGAATACGAGTGAGAAAAGGCGCTAGGCATTACTTTAATCCTGTGTTTTAAAAAGTTTAAATGTGTTTAAAGCATGTGGGAGGGTTAAACCTAGATTAGAATTTTTTTTTTTATATGGTCTCTATATATCATTGCGTTTCACCTGTCGCGGGTGGTTCTGGAATGTATCCCTCGCAATATAAGAGAGTTTACTGTATTTATTTACAACAACCTATTATGTACTGTATGTAGCGCAAACACACTCATGGAGACGCACTTGTCTGAAGTACTGGTCCGGGTTGGTGTTGAAGAGGCTCCCCTCGGTGGCGGAGATCTCGGCCTCGAAGATGATGCCTTGGCCAGTGCCGACCAGGATGGGTCCCGTGCTGGTCTCGTTGCATAGCAGCTTGTTCCAGCCCACGCTCTCCACTAGGTGGCCCCGCCAGCGAGACAGACTGCGCACCTTCTGCGTGTTCCTGTTCAGGTACAAACACTCACTGGTGCTCATGCTGATTAGCAAGTGAGAGCCTGAAAAGAGACAGAGAAAGTCTGCTCATTTCCTTCCCCATAGTCCACAGTATGTTAATATTGTTACTCATTTCAACCTATGAGTGTAAACCTTTATTTAATACTTAGTCACTTTAAATTTATTGTTTCAAACTTTTATGTAAATATACTACAGAGTAAAAAAAAAAATAGCAGGAGAAGACGACAATATTAACCTCATCATGAAAAAAACATCATGAGTAAAATTGTACACCAAAAGTCTCAATTCTACTAGAAATGAGTAAAACTTTATTATGAGAAAAACATTGCAATGTTGCAAGAATAAAATAAAGAATACAGTTGGAATTTTACAATAAAAAGATGTAATTTTATGAGATTTTTCTTGTACCTTTTTCTCAATTAAGGTTGTAATTTCTTAAATACTACAAGGGTCAGAACACCTTTTTTTGTTTTAAGAAAAAAGTTGTAATTTTAAGAGAAATCTGAAAGGTTTGAGGCACAAAATCTCAATTTTACAATAATAGAGAAATGTACTTTTACACACTCAAAGAATGAGAAACTCAAAAAAGTGTAACTATGAGATTTTTTTTATTATTTTCAGAGAATAAAATCTGAATACTGCAAGAAGAAAGTCACACTTTTAAAAGACTAAATTGCATATTTTTGTGGGATTATTCAATCAACCAGAATTTTTTAACCCAAATATTAATTTTAGAAGAAAAAGAATTTTTTCTGTGATACAAGGTTGCATTATTACAAGAATGGTATTATAAGAAATCAGTTGTACTTTTACAAACTCAAAGAACAAGAATCTTAGAAAAAGGGTAATTTTACAACCCAAAAAAATGATAGGAGAATAAAAAAAACTATGAGAAAAACATACTTCTGGCAGATTACATCGCATAATTTCTTGAGTTGATCTGGTCATGAACCAGAAATGTTTTTAGCAAAAACTTATATTACCCAATTAATATAGCCTCAAACAGTTGCTTTTATGTGGAACAGCCATACTTTAAAAATCTAACTTGATTCTCTTAATATTACAGCTTTATTCTTGAAACATTTCAACTTAAAATATGTATTTTTTCCTGCTGGTCTCAGTTAACGAAAAGTCTTAAAACTTGTGTACATGTACATCCGGTGTTGGAAGGCCACACAAGTACGCTAACCTGCCCTAAAGAAAGCAAGCCAGTATACTGGCTATACGATGACAAGTACACCATTTTATGGGGGTGGTCAAGTGATTTCCTTACCCGTGGGATCAAGGAAGAGTTTGTACACTTTACTATCGTCTTTCCTTCCAAGCTCAATCTGATTGGGCTGATCAGGTTTAGCCAAATCAATTCTGCAAAGACCCAAAAGAAACATGCAAACATTTCTATCAGCCTCTTTCATCTCCCAACAACTCCTCTGTAAAGACCCCAATAAACATCTATCACTGGACTCATCACAGCTTGTCTGACTTTTCAACTAATCTAATCAGAAAGCAATGCACTCTCTAGCAGAGCATTTACAGTGGCCGTTTATGATTGCAATTTGCCTCAGCAGGGTGTCCTTCCCCAGACTCATGCATAGCTGATTGTTGCAGACAGCCAGCTGATTGATCCTCTCGGGCGGCGTAAAATCGATCCTCTGCTTGTTGAAAATGGGCTTTTCCTCCTCTAGTCGCACATTGACGAAGCCTTGGGTGGAGGGGGAGACATTGGATTGATCAAACAGCATTACCACGGACTCGACACCTTGGAATCACTCCCGGTTGCTTCCCCGGCTTACCCGAGTGCGTTATCCCGATGTTGGCGCTCGCCAGGCGGCTGTGCTGCGACGCGCTTTGCCTGCTGTTTTGCGAGTCCTCGTACTCGTCCAGTATTGAAGCCATATTTATGCGAAACTCGATTCCAAATCAAGTCAGTGAAGGATAAAGCTCAACGACTACAACATGACTATGCAACTAACCCCCGAGTTAGCAGGCAGCTAGCTGCCTTAAACGGACTCACCGAGTCTTTCTTCTTTCGTCTATTTTCAAGCATAACATTAGCATATTTCAGACCCTAGTGAGATAGGATAATTTTACATTAAACAGTCGTATTTTCGAAAATAGTTCGCTTCGACAGCGGTATGAATGAGGAGTAGCTCCATAGCTAGCCAGCAGCTAGCTCCCATAAAAAGGACTCACCGAGGCACTTCCTAGTTTCATTAGTAGACGTGTAACATTAATAGGATAAGATATTGAAACATTAACTCGCCGTATAATAGCTAATTTCGAAGCTGACTAGACAGCGACGTAAAAGAGGAGCGTGTCAGGTGACAGCCTTCATGTGATTATAGTTGACGCAGTGCTCCTTCCCGACATTGGGGGTCGCTGTCGAAACGACCGACGAACCAGCTTCCGCGTTTTACTCGGTGGGCGTGGTTATTCAAATTACAAGCTGTCTGAGCGTACTTTAATATTTAAAAAAAAAAAAAAAAAAACGCCCGTCTCTATCTAGTCGGACCGCAGAAGCCGGCAAAGACACCCTATGGTAAGAGTCGCGACCGGGCGGTGAGAAAGCAAAGAGTCCGCAGCCCGACATGCCACCTCACATGGAGGAATACTTTGACCACGAGTCCCGCGTGCCCTCTGCTTACGGGCTGACCCGGGATGACGAGCTGGAGCCGGGCGTCATCAGCTGCATGCTGGTGGGCGACGGCGCCGTGGGCAAGACCAGCATGATCGTCAGCTACACCTCCAACGGATACCCGGTGGACTACAAGCAGACCGGCTTTGACGTCTTCTCCGGTAAGATCGTTTTCTTTATTCAAATGAACTCACTCATGTGGGAAATAGTGTGTATAACTATTTTTTTGTCATGATTTTTTTCCGCATACCATAAATAGATTTTCTTTTTTGCTATTTATTTTATTAAGAAAAACAAAAATACAGTATAATGTGAATTAATTATACTTTTTAAATGCATTTAAACAAGCAATATAAAATATGTCAAACAGTAATGGAACATGTTACATGAGAGATGTGGATGGAACAAATAAAATGATAAAAGTACTTTGATCAATAAAAAAAAAACTTGTATCCTTGATGTGTAATGTAAATGTAATTTAAGAATACAAAATCAACATTTATTTTTTAGTATTGCTCATAATTAATCAATTAATAAGTAACAAAATGTTAGCGAGTAACACCTTTTTTTTTTGTTTTACAAAAAATTATTTATTTTTTTGTGAGTCTGTTAAAGTCGACCAAGACATATTTCCATTTAGGAATAATAATAATAAAATAATCATCACACAAGACATTTGTTCTTATTTTCACAGGAACATGTAACATCCTTCAAGGAAAAACAATTCTTTTCATTTACTGGTTTCATATTCTGCATAATTGTAAATCACGTCATTTGTTTCCAACAGGTCAGGTCCAAGTGGATGGATCTCCAGTCAGAGTTCAGCTGGTGGACACTGCAGGACAGGTATGACGAAGACAAAATGTTACTTCAATATTTTTTCATAAAATAATGTTCTTTGTTTGTCTCAAAAAATTAATAAGTTTCCTTACGGGATTTATCAGTAGTCAATATTCAGATTATTATGATAGTTATTAGTACATAAATGGTGAATATGATACCTTGTTCATACCTTCATACTACCTGGTACTATGAATTTATATCGATATTGTTCATTTCATTTCCTGGGGTGTGTATCTATCGCAAAAATCTTGGACTCATCACGTCGCACTTTGCTGCTAACAATTTCCCCTTTGCGTGACAACAACAGCTACAGCGGTGGGGGCTGATGACTTTTGCACATTTTTAAGCTGCAGTGATTCTCAAACTGGGGTCTGTGCACAAATTAGTAATCAAATTAAGTCGTATCACTTTTTTTTAAAGTACATAACTAAATTTGGGGAACTGCATGACAATAAAACAAACCTAATAAACCAATTAACTCATTCACTGCCATTGACGGCTGTTGAATTCAAATATCCATGTTAACATGGATGCCTGGCAGTGAATTAATTAAGGAATGATAAGTTCGGATATGATATTACATACATCTGACAAAATGCTGTTGCTCGCCTCTTAACTGGAACACGTAAGAGGGAGCACTCCTCTTCTGGCCTCCCTCCACTGGCAGCCTGTGCACTTTAGAATCCATTTTACGATTCTACTTGTCTTCAAATTTCTAAAAGCCCTCCCCCGCCTTACCTCGCTGAGCTGCTCCAGCCCTACACCCCTTCCTGTGGACCTTCACCTCTTGCGTGGTGTTTGGAACATATCCTATGCGATAAATGGAAACGGGTTCATTGTGCACAGTACATGGTAGTAATGTTGAATTTGGTTTATAAGGGATTATAAGGGGGTTCTTGTCATAAAACCTCCTCTGTAAGAAGTCCCTGGACCCAAACATTTTGAGAACCCCTGCTGTTGGTCATCTTTTGTTGTTTATGTTTGATGACAGTGCCACTGACTCACATCCTGGGTGCCTTTCAGGAGGAGTTTGATAAGTTTCGGTCCCTGCCTTACTCACACACGGACGTCTTCCTGCTGTGCTTCAGCATGGTCAACCCCGCCTCCTTCCACAACATCACCAAGAAGTGGGTGCCCGAGATCCGCGCCTGCAACTCCACCTCGCCCATCGTCCTGGTGGGCACGCAGTCGGACCTCCTGCTGGACGTCAACGTGCTCATCGGCTTGGATCGCAACAGCGTCAAGCCAGTGGCCAGCTCGCGGGCGCGAGGCTTGGCGGACAAGATCCGGGCGGCGGATTACGTGGAGTGCTCATCGCTCACGCAGAAGAACCTAAAGGAAGCGTTCGACGCCGCCATCTTTGCCGCCATCAAGAACAAGGCGCGGCAGGCCAAGAAAAGGCGGTCGTCGGACAGGCGCACCAAGGCCTTCTCCAGATGCAGCTGGAAGAAGTTCTTCTGCTTTGTCTGAGCTGACCGGGACTGGCGACCCTCTGGGTTGTGGACACAAATTCTCAATTTATGCGCAGCTTTGGTCTGTGAAAGATTCTGCGTGGAAGTGACGTTCAGGAAATAGAATCAGGAGACGGTTTTGGAGTCCCATCGAGGACTGTAGTCTTGTTTACGAACACTTTACGTCGGAATACGCAGCTACGTGAACCACTACGCTGCCAGTGGTTCTTCTGGGTAATCTGTTACATTGGAAAATGGGTAAATAAGTTACCTAGCTGCAAATTGATACTATCGCAAAAGCCCTGAAAAGGCAGTATGGAAAGTTGTTAGAGCATTTATTCAATATCCTGGATATCCATCTTTAAGATCCATGTACTAGTACGCTCGCTGTCCTCACTTGTAAAATAGTATGTAGTCACATTATAAAATTCTACAAGTCTTCCTCTTAGTCAGAAACCAGGTACTAGTAAGGGCACAGATGTCAACTAGTGCACAGTTTTGTCTCACTAGCAACATGTCCTACTAGCATGCAAAAATGTCATAAAATTGTGGAAAAACATAAGACAGTCAGTTTACTCGTACTTTATTTCAAATATTGAATCATCTTACTAGTGAGGACAAAGAGCATGAGTGATATTGAATAAATGCTCAAACGGCTTTCCATCGGTATGCGTTGTAGGTGTTTACATCTTAACTAAGTGTGGTTTCAGATGGACTAACCGTGAACAACGAAGTTGTATTCCTACGTTGGCGAGGTAACACAAATTTGTACGCAAGTCGGAAAGGTCTAAGCATACACTGACGTATGCTAGTGCAGTAGTAAAGTCATAATTACAGTAGATCTATGCATGAAAAAACTTCTAGGATCATGCGAAGTTTGATGAAATCTGATCTTTTTTGGTAGTACAGGGAGTCCTCAGTTTATGACAAGAGTTTCGTTACTACGGCTAGCCTGAATTTGGTCGTAAGTCGGAACGTGCCATAGTCTATCATTAACACAGAAGTTATAATTACAGTAAATATTTACGTGGAAAAAAAAAAAAACACTCCCAGCCCCAATGAAGTCCAATGAAAAACAGTAAGTATGGCAGGAACTCAGCGTGCCTTCTTGCATGACCACATATTCATACGCTACCAAGCAAACTAGTTCATCGCATGACATTTGAAACCTCGTATGTCGGCTACCGTCTTAAACCGCGAATCCCTTATGATTTCCACGCACCCCATGTAAATGTACCGATGTTCGGTCATTGTGTTGAACAGGGACAAGATGCAAATGACATTTGCATGCTCGTATGTATGTGTGGTGCGACAGAAGAGGGCGTGAAGGCCAGTTTCAGCACACGAGCATCAAAAAGCGCTGCTCTCCTGTTTTTGTTTTGAACGCATTACCCACTGCGTCGGGTTGCGGTGCATAAGGAGAAGTGCTACATTCTTGCCTGAGTGCTAATGGACGCTGCCCTGACTGGTTTTTGTGCCTTAATTACATGACGGTGACTTTTTGCAATGTTGCGAAAAGGAACGCATGTACTGCATTGCTAGTTTGAAGAACAGGAAAGCGGTTACAGGAGGGCAGTCAGCTTTGACTTTCAGCCCTCCCGATGACAATCAGCCTAGATCCTCTAGATCAGGGTTGTCAGACACATTTTTTGTCGCAGGCCACTACATAGGTAAGGTTACCCCCAGAGGGCCTTTAACTGGGAAAACCATGTAAATGTATAATAGCCTCATCATATTATTACATACATACAATTGTCCCTGCATTTGATTGGTTATTATATATTTTTAACAACAAACTAAACTCAGTCGTGGACAAAATGGCATGTAAATATAGTAGCTAAAAGGGGATTTGTGAAAAAATGCTTTGAATATCTATTAAAAGTGGATAATATTAGATTTATTTGGGCAAAATGAAATGGGCGAAACCATTTAATAAGAAATGTGAAGTAAACACACTTTTGAGTTTGACGCCTATGCAGATTGTACCGTCTCTCTTATAACTCAGTGTTTAACCAGAGACACATTTTAATATTTAAAAAGAATACATATTTTACCTTGTAAATTATCTTTCGTCCACTAAATCTAAAAAAACAACAACAAGGGTTCGATATGATTTATTATAAAGGAAATGAAATTTGAGCTTGTTAACACCACTCTTTTTCCATTTACCAACACACTGCCACAAAACCAGAAAAAGGACAGGAAGTACGGCATAAACTACCAGGGGTCCTCAGTTTACAACAGAGATGTGTTCTGAAAGGCGGGGACGTAACCAGACTTGCCATGCAAGTCGGAATGTGCCACAGTCTATCACTAACACAGTAGTAAAGTTATAATTCCAATATTTGTATTAAAAAAAAAATCTAGGCCATAAATATAAAACTTCGCAAACTGATAAACCCCCTTGTACTACAAAAATAACAAAAAAACAAGTTTTTTTGGTATGCAATTAATTTGCTCCACAAAATAAATTAAATGAATCAATACGGAGCCAGTGCCATCTAGTGGAACAGGTGGGGCACAGACCCGCTTGCCCCAAATACAAAAATAAGTCATATTTAGCTCTCCAGTGTAATAATAACCTTACGTGTATATATCATTGATCAGAACTGGATGTTTATTATGCTTCTTGTGGAAGTGGCCTGAATGTATTCTGTTTGTTCAAACAATTGTTGACACAAAAGTGGATTTTCTATGCAAACTTTTTTTTTTTGTATCACTTACATGCTAGTGTGCCTCTCTCTCCTCTAACCTGTGTGTCTTTTTATTTACATGTCAGAGTGACGTGACGCAAATAAATGAAGTGCAAATTACAGCCTCTGTGTAATGCATATTTTTAGACTGAACAATTCACAACCATCTGATAAGAGAAGCTGCTTTACATCCAGGGAAAACTTTTTCTTTTTGAAGGGGTGGGGGGGGACCACAGGAACTGAGGGAGTGAGTTCTGCTCTCCATAGGGAGTCCGCATAATCTCCGTCGGCTTTCCTGCGCTGTCTCCCACCCCCCAAGCATGTGATAATTAACCTGGAGCCTCCAGTTAGGCCCTGGTGAGGGCGTGAGCCTTTCTAATGCGTGACCAAACCATGCTGGGTCAGCTTTTTGTTATCGATTGTGTCAGTTGGAAAAGTCTCAAAATGAGCTCGAGAAGCATCCACGAGCCGCGGTGATTGACGATAATCCACAGTGAGAGAGTCTGTGTGTTTGTGAGGAAGCCTTGTCCACATAAGGCTGGAAAGGTGTGACGGGAAAAGTCATTAGAATACAATATGGGAGGTTTTGCCCACAAATGACTAAAAAGTATGGAGGAAAGTACTTTTTTTAAAATTATTATTATTTTTTTTATTCTAGTGCAGTGAACCCCGGTTTATCGCGGGGATAAATTCCAACCCTGCCAAATTCTAATCATTAAAAAAAAACAGCCAACAGGCCTCAAAAATTGTGAAAAATCAAGCCACTTTCTCCGCTCTCGAACGCTGCGGGCGCGTCCACTGAAAGTGCTGAAACCCCGCCCCAGATCAACTGTCAATCAAATACAATATCTACGACCTGTGAAAAATGGATGCTACCGCGTCTAGCTTTTCTCTTATGTCTACCCATAACTACATGTCTGAGCTGCAAAAATAAGCTTCTGGTGATTGGAACATATCCCACCAGGTCGTCATAGGTCTTTTCCATGCCGCGACAATGAGGCTCTCTAAAGCGGCCACACCAGTGGACTATGTGAAGGGAAGACGCATATTGGGGGGGCTGTAGGCATAGCTAGCTAGCTAACGTCTCAATTTCGCCAGATGACTGACAACGGACTCCAAAGTGTGTCACACACCCAAAAGATTTGGAAAACTGAAATGGTGAAAAACAGTTGACTGCTATATCTCCACAATTGAGTACTACACAGTTCTCAGTCGTTGGACCTTTAACTCGGTCATTTTAAAAAACAAATCCGCTCGGAGACGTGTTTTCCATTGGATTCCGGCTCTAGCAGTCATGGAAAGGTCACTGGGACAGAGACAGGTCAATAAAACATATTGGACCTGACAGCTCTCCAGAACATTTGCTGTGAACAGGTCAACCGAGGGGAGAGAAAAAACAACAATACGTCAGCGGTCTGTTCGTCATTAGAGCCGAGCATCCATCACTCGGTTACGAGGCAGCTCCTGTCTTTGAACGACTGCTACTACATAAGCCCCGAAATGAGATTCAAAGAGAAGCACTCGCACAAGTTTTTACTTATTTCGACCCTTCATCTACATTCAAATTGTTTTATTTTCAGTGTAAACTGGTTTAGACAAATATTAATGTTGCACTTTCCTAAAAAGAAAACATTTAAGCTGTTTTCTATTTTCAAATATGTTTTTTTTTTTAATATGATTGCATACATTCTTGTGTTTATGTGGGAATGGTTAATCCATTGGAGAATTTACAGCGAGCAGTTGAATTTTTAGTATGTTTATATCTGCTCCTGTTGAACCAAAAGACAAGCACAGTTATGTTTTATATTTGTTGCCTTCCTGTACCCAATTCCAACCAGACCATGACCTTAAAAGCAAGGTATGGACCAAACCATGATCGTTATTCATTTTTTCGTGATGCATTTGTTATTCACACCACTGTTCAACAGCTCATTTTGAAGACCCGTTTATGTTAGCAAACATGGTTCCATAACTTATCTGTCCAGTTGATCATTTTGGACTTGACAAGAACTGTTCTCCACATGGAACGTTTTGCCCAGAGGACACTTTGAAGTGTGGAAGCTGCTAATGATAAGGTGGATTATGTGAGGGATGGTCAGGGTTTACTTGAGGGTCAGCGCTGTGCTGAACCTCAGAGGGTCAAGACCAGCCATCAGACTCCTCTCCACAAATGCACTTCTTATTATTTATGAGGCTTTCCCCCCCGCCCCACTAAAGCCATTTTACAGTTTTCCATGCAAAACACAGATGCTTTGCCAAACATCAAAAGAGGACAAGTGTCACCTTCTGAATGATGTGTTTGTGCAAGCGAGAGGGCCTTATTGTTGTCGGACCAGTTTTAGGTTCTCAGAGACCCAGCTCAACTCTCTCTCCTTCTCATGGCTTAGTCATCGATTTCACTCACAAGAGGCTGGTTCTTTACCCAGCGTTTTCCAGGGTTTGCGTCAGGAGCAGTTCACCAAGTTTTCCCCTGGCGGTTGGCCAGTTTCACTCGAGTCAAAAGGTTGGCAGACGTGCCTGGAAATCAGCAGGTGCACCAACCATTTGTGGCAATTTCAAGGATTTTGTGCAACCAGAGACAACATTTTCTTATATTTATCAGTTTGTAGCATATTCTTTTCACCATTGCCTGTTTTCTTCTCCTTCATCCGCCGTTGTTTTGTGGCGTGTCTGTTTTTTCAAACAATTGTGAGGTTTGTCGTCTTTTGATGACGTACAGTATCTTTCTTTCCTTCCCTTGTTCTTTCCATTTTTCTTTGCATCTTTGCTTTCGTTTCTTCATTCCTTCCTTCCATCTTTCCTTCCTTTCACAGCATTCTTCCTTCCATTCTCCCTTGCTTCTTTCCTTCCTCTTATACCATCGTTCCTTCCTATCATCTATAAATTGCACCTACTTTGGGCCCACCTTGTATATACATAAATGATATGATGGAGGCACTGTTACTTCTATTGTTTAATGACTTCTCATTGTATTCCTTTCCGGCTTTTGTTTTGCAGGTATGTTGGTGTTCCCATCATTTCTCAAAAGCAAACTGTCAGTTTCGGTGTTGAGTCGCTGAGAAGCACCTGGAGGCAGCAACTTTTTTTTTTTTTTTTTTTTTTAAACTTTCCCCTTTGTCATCCGAGTCACTCACAATTGAGTAATGCACGTCTTTTATTTGGAGGTGTGAAGTACAACTGAGCCATTCAAAGGCACCATTGCTACCTGAACGTCGTCTATGACAAGCTTATACTTCACCTGCAGCCATCAAAGAGGTAAACGAAGGAGGACAGTCAATGACTGCAACAAAGTTCGCAGCCTCCTTTGACCGAAACACGCTAGCAAATTTCAATTCTCAGTAATGAAACCTCATTTCTGTTTGTTTTCTACCAGCTACATTATAAGAACCAACCTTAGGCATGATGATTAAATCATATTGGTCTATGTTGTTTACTGGACCAGTATTTGCAGTAAAATGACAAGTTAGTTAGTTGGTAGAGTTTGTCTGTCATGCAAAAAGTCCCGTCTGTCTTTTCCGCCGTGTGCCATAGTCTTGATGAACCAGGAAGTTGCCTGCTACGCTAACAAATTGACGGACAAACATACAAATACTGTATGATGCGACTGTCCATGAACCAGGAAGTATCCTGCTAGCTAACAACTGGAAAGCTAAACAAACACAAACATGTTACTACGCAATTTTAACTTTTCTTTTTATTCGCAGAATATATTTTTCTCTTTTTGATAGTTGAGTTATAGTTGAGCCATCTTACATCATTGTCTACGGACCAGGAAGTACCCTGCTATCTGACAAATGGACAGCTAAAAAAAGAAAACTACAAATGTATCTACACATTTTTTCCCACTTTTAAAAGTGCAATTTATTTCAGTTACACTACAACCAAGAATGCCACAACGAGTCCCATCGGTTTGTTCCGCATTCTGTTATTTTCCTAAAACCAGGAAGTACCCAGTTAGCTAAAGGGGGGGGGTGGAACGTTAATCGAGCACAAATGTCACTACACATTTGTTTCACTTTTAGTTAATGAAATAGATTTTCTCTTGAGTCACAATGGAAGCATTGGCCCACACCCCAAATGAAAAAAAATGTCACAGTTCAGCCATCTAACATCAGCATGTACATATTGCCATATATTTTTATACATACATGTCTTATGTGTGCCCAAGTAATGTTTTAGCCACTTGAAAAGATGTTATCAACACACTTGCAGGAAACATCAGCCATTCTCTTGCAGATTAACGACTCCATTACTTTGGAGAGTAGAGAATACAGTGATCAAGGACAGCGACCTTAACACCTTTGCTCTGAATGTATATATATAAAAAAAAAAAAAAAAAAAGTCCCGAATGGCTCATTTTGAACAAAAGAAAGACTTGCCGAAAATATATTGGTTGAGAAGCAGGAGCTGACGTGCTGGGATTGATTTACATTATCAAGTGTGAGATACACAAAGGTTGTGGATTAACAAGCAAAGGAGCGTCTCTTCTCAAGCTACAATAAACACAAAGAACTGATTTGATTTTGTAAGACGCAATACAAGCAGCGTGTTTTGAATCAAAGATGAAACCGGTGTATTCCATTTTAGTACATTAATAATCAAAATGTTCTGACATCTTAATTAATCAATCAATCATAACCTGTGGGTGAGGAGGATAAATCGTAACTTGTACAAGTTGTACAGAGAAGATCGCAATCATAGTCGCCACTTCTAAAGAGACAGGCTTGGAACCAATCCTACAGGTTGTCTATACAGTTGCCCGGGTTGTCTTTAAGTAATTTGGCAAAGCATAATGGCTCGCCTGCTAGCTAACGTCAGCCTCTAAAGCGTGCTATCCATTTCACCGTCAAAAGAGCACGCCTGTCCTATTAATCCGAGCAACAGAAAAGTCAATTACATAGCCAGCCCCTCAATGATTATGTTCACTACTGTATGACTGAATTTCCACAACATAATTTTTGTAATCAATTTACCTGTAGAAATGTAAATTACGGCTGGCGTAGTCTGAACGATTTGTGATAAAGCATAAATTAAAATCTAAAAGTGATGCCAAGAGAGGGCTTGTTTAGCTGTGTCCAGTTGATGCAGTTGAAGAAAAGCTCGACTTGACAATTGAGCTAATCTGAACATCAAGTTTTAAATCAGCTTCCAGTGTCATTCCCAGATTGGCCACTGTTCAGCCATCTGTGGGTTTCAAATTATTGTGTCAGAGCACCCATGTCCGCATTAACTGTGGTGGCATCACTCGGTTCAAACAACATGACCTCAGTCTTCTTATCATAAAATGCCAAAGATTTAGAGACATCCATGCCTTTATTTCCTCAACAAACTGTAGAAGTTGTTTTGCAAAGTACGCACTTTCTTACTTGAGTGGCATGTAAATTTGCGTATCATCTCCATAAAAATGAAATGAGATGCCATGTTTTCGGAGGACTGCCCCAAGATGATGAAGATATTAGGAAAATAAAAGAGGCCCAAGAATGGAACCTTGAGGCACTATAGACCTCAGAGGCCAATCAGTAATACTGCACTATTGCACCATTTATATTGCTCTCTCTCTCTCTCTCATATATATACGCACAGTGTATACTTTGTACATTAGTGTGTATGTCCAAAATCCATATATTATTATTGTGATCTTTTTTGCAAAAGTACAAGAGTGATTCCAACGACCAGAGAAATGTTTCTGTTTTACCATACTTGGTCAATAAATATGATTCCTGATAATACTCATGATTCAGTGGTGATTTGTGACAGTTATGTTTTGTTTTTCCAGATGGCAAAAGGTTGATTGAGGCGTGTCCACGTCTGGGAATCAAGGGCGTGAGGTGTTCTCACAGTGGTGGCATCAGCGGGGGAGGGTGGGGGGGGGGGGGGGGGGGATCGTCCATGAAGACTATCATTGTGGATGTTACACGACGTGAACTACATCAGCCAGTCAACATAAGCAGACGATGCCATGTGACGGGTTCCAAGCCCTTGTGTAAATGAGGTGTCTGGACTTGCGCTCGTGTCGAGTGACTGTTGCTGCGTCGTCCGCTTTAGTCACAACTCAGTAAATCATGTCATTAAGCCAGTTTGTGTCATCCTCACGAGTGTGTCCATGTTTGGATGAGTGGGGAGAGGTATCGATACCGATTTGGATGATGCCATGTTTTTAGCTTTTAGGCTGCATTGCATCCAACTGGGAGCTGTGCCCTGTCAACTACAACCACAATAATAAACAATGTTTAAAAAATTGGGACAAAAACGCATCCATGGATTGCTATAATATGCTACGATGACCTTTTGATACATTTTTCTATCATATACTAGATGCAGGTGTACCTGAACCTGTGACTGGTGTCAAAAATGCTTAACTGATACAGACCATTATCTACTAATGACTGATTTGCAATGAAAATAAGAATAGACTGCACTGTGATAGCCTCGTCAAAAAGTGTGCTAATATGTAAAATAATTAGTGAGTATTACATGAGGTGTAAAAAGTACAGCAATTCCCTTAGGGAAGTAATCAATACATAAATCAGCACTTATGTTTCACAGAACTGTGCAGCATTTGAATAAACTTGACTACACATTATGCTGGAGGTGAAATGGTTAGGTTTGACGTTTATATAAAAAAAAAATTATTAGGCATACAACATAATGGATGTTATGTAACTAAACAATGTCGTATCCCAGCATTCCCCTGTGAAGAAACCATTAAGTGTACTTTTCTGAGATATGACTGCGTGATGTTAGAATGTGGTCTTCATTGCAAAACCAAGTCCATCGATTGGTATGAGTTTAAAACAACGACTCAACCTTTGTGAGTCATTTTAATTGATACTGCTAAGGCACACCTTATTGGTGTCATACAAATGGGACATGGCTTTTCATCATCATCATCATCATCTGAAATACAGCAGGAACATGCGTAGGAAGCTTGCGCCTGACTGTGTTCAGGCATGATGGAAGATGTGACATCACCAGCTTTCTAAAAAGCTCGAGGTGAGACAAAGCAGCAGGCAAGGGCTAAGCTATATGTATTATAACTTTATAGCTCATGAACAACTGTATTTAGACAATTTTTTGGGTCGTAAGGGCTCCACTGCGCCCCTCCTCCACCAACGACCAGCGGAACCGGTTAGTCTTCTTGCATCTGATCTGCTGCCAGCTGGTCTGACGGGTAGCGTCTCGCTTTCCTCACGTCACGCAGGTGACACTGCGAGGGGAGTGGCAATCCCCCTCGTCTACCCCCACCCCCAGCTGGTCGGCGCCATATTCCGCTTGTTGGCCAAAGCTGCATTTCGAAATTATCATGCAAAAAAATTTCCCCCTGCAATATCGTGGGTCACCCCTCGCTGTATCGTAAATTTTTAAGCAATAGTTTATAGGTTTTTACAATATAATTTAGAGTAGTGTGCCTTCAGTGTATTACCACTGAGGTCTGCTGGTAGACATGCAGCGTAATAGAAAAAGCAGCAGCTAAACTAAACTCCAGTAATAGTTGTTGTATCCACAGAGCAGAGAGAATATAGGTCTGACTATTGTTGTCTGCTCTATTTGTATGTGTTGTTGCTCCATGTGTGTTAAAATGACTTAGCTTCTATGGTCATTTCTGTTAGCCCATCTATGGCATTTCACATTACTATATTAGCATTGCGCTAGCGGACTTTCATTACACAATTATATGGTTTGGTTGAACATTCTGGTGTTTAAATATACAATGTTTGATTCTCTTCCCATGTGAGTTTAACAAACTAACTGGGCATGCCAACAGCTTGAAGTAGGCACGCTTTGCATCTTATTTGGAAAAATATGGAAGCGACAGTGAGAATAGATTGTGAACAATATTTTTAAAAAAAGTTAAACTGTGTTTTAATAATATTAAATGTGTTTAAGGAGTTTTAATTAGGCTCCCTCAAATATTTTCACCGTCTGGAACATATCCCTCGCAAATCACGATAAACGGGTTCACCGTATATGTTTTGCAAGTCTATCAAGGGTTGTGTTCCTTATACGGCTAACAGAAAATGTTACACATTTAGCAGTGCATCATAATCATATAGTGTTTTTCATAGCATCTGGCACTTCCTATGACATGCTGTTTACCATACAAATATTGACTGTAATTAGGACTTTACTACCGCATTAGCTTAGTTTAGCGATAGACTCGGTGCATTCAGACTTTGTAAAACATTTGGGTGATGTCGCTTATGTAGGAACAGAACTTCGTCATACATTGAGGACCCCGGTGTTAATTTAAAGGAGACATTCTGCAATTTTGTATTTTAAAACAGTTCCCAGTTGTCTTAAAACATGCCTCAGACATGTTTTTCATCAATGATAAAAAAAAATTACAGCACACTTTTCACCCTCTCTCCATTTTGAGGGGGTTGTACTATCTAATGCAAATGAGCCACCGCTTACCCCACAATAACATCAAGTGGGAAACAGCAGCTACTAATAGCCCAAAATGTAAAGAAAAAAACAAACAAAAAAGGCAGACGTTACTGTATTGGAGCTTTTGCTGACCTAATAAAGTGGCCAGTGAGTGTCACTCAACACTGTGTGACACATCCCATCTTTGTACACAAAGGTGGAACAATTACTTCTTGTCCATCAGTCAGCAGATGACGTCGCCACAATGCCAACGGTCCCATGTCAGGACCGGTTCTACCATGCCACCTGACGGACCTGTGTGAATCGTGTGCGTGTGTTTGAACGGGCCAAACAATCCCTCCGTATTGGTCCATTTTCAGATTCAAATCCAAACTGACATCGAGTTACACCTGCTTTCATGGATCGTTAAAAAGCGGACACGTTTAAACAAAAACCGTGACTCCCTCTTCCTCCGGCAACAATACGGATGACACTTAACATTCAAAAGGAATTGTGTCGTGTCAACAATGTGTGTGTGTATACATTTACAGCTTGTATAAACAACGAAAGGCTCGCACAGTGGAGCCTTTTGGATGCTAGTAGACTTCTGATTTGCTTGGATTTGGAAAAAAAATATTCATAAGAAACAATGGACCTAGAAATGGCTCATTCCAACCATCATAAAACAGGCATTGAATGATCACTGTTCAGTGAAAAAGTTATAGCTTCAACAGTTTAAATTATTATGCTATAAAACACACAATGGAATTTGTTGGTGGATCGGGTCCATCTGAAAAGCTCGGCAGAGGCCGTTTGTATTCAGTCGGCAAGTTTGACACACTGCCAAAAGTATTTTGCTAGCGGTGACGCCCACTAGCCAGCGTCTGAGCTGCATTGTGTTTGCTTACGGAGTTTATGTTTGGCCAAAGGGCGAGGCAGTTACACTTTCTTTCATTTACCTAAAACATTTCATTTGGTAATGCCTCTGTACCAAACTGAAAAATCTGTGTAAGTGCTCTGTTACACCCCCCTTAAAACATTCAACAACAAAGAAACATTTTAAACAATGGCAGTGCACTCAATTACTTCACATTCTTCAGTGGACATTTTTGAAAAGTTGGGGGGAAAAAAGCTAATTTGTTTAGACACACTAGATTGTTTTGATTTTTATTCAGAACTAATTTACTACTGTGTTTATTTTGTATTCACTACAAAATGTGAAATTTTGTGATTTTGTATTTTATCCATGTATGACTGTGAACTATATGAAGCACTTTGTGAGTCCTCTCTGTGAAAAGCGTTATAGAAATAAATGTACTGACATAACTTTCTGTGTTGTTGACTTCTTGCCATCTTCTCCTAAAATCCCTTGCTGTCGCTTGGGCACGGAAAGAAAAATCTGATTCTCAAATAAACTGGTTTTCACATTCAGGGATTCTTTGATTAGTGTTTAAACACTGTAATCTGTCACTGCTTTCTATTAATTTGGGGTCCTACGGGTGTTATGGGGTCACCACCCAGGTCGGTGGGGAGTCAAACAACCCCTCACAGAGATTTCACACGTCCAACAGGTGGGGACCCACGCTGTTCGAGGTCCAGCAACAGGGTTGAGGAGATACCAAGTACTTTAAAAAACAAATCAAGTTAAGAAAAGTACTGTAAAGGAGAAAATACAAATAAGGGGGGTGAAAAAGGAGTAATGAACAGTCTACACCTCTGCATAGAGAAATATTCACACCGACGTGACCTATAATTTACACCTAGGGTAGCCCCCTTTAGATGGAAGCCCTGAGGCCCACCCTGGTCCCCGGCTGTTTCGCGCCTCTGAGGGGGGGGGAACTATTACGCTGTCAGGGGCCGCACTTTACGGGGCCATAATGCTTCTCGCTGTTAAAAATCACACCCTCTCGCTTGTTTTGTCAGCTTCGGGCGCACCGGGTTCAAACAGGGGTCCGATTCAGGGAGCTGCAAGTGGCGGGAGCGAGAATAAGAGACGGGGGTGGAAAACAACAAGGCAGGGGTGGAGACTGCGCCGAAACACTAAAGACGGACTTTATATGCTTCATGTTTAATATGAGCATTATGGTAAATACAGAGGTTCCTTGATTTACGAGTTTAAATTGTTCCGCGAACAAACTCGTAACTCAATTTGCTTGTACAACGGTCCCCCGGTATTTGCAGAGGATAGGGACCGGACCGCGAACAGCAAAAATCTGCACACAATTGACGGCAATTATAATTGGAGCAGCGGCATAACTAAACCTCGCTCATAAGTCATATTTTGGCATCACCAAAATGCAAATAAAAATAGACCAGATGACGGCGGCTAACTTGTAAAGCTTGTAACTCAGGGCACTCGTAAGTTAAGGTACCACTGCACTAGTTATGAGCGGCTTGATTTCTGCATAATAAAACATCCAAATACATAATAGAACACCCACTTTATAAAATTTAAATAAAAATGTAATATTGTGGACAAAGAATATATTGCCCCTTAACATGTTCAAATTTTAAGAATGAATTTTAATGAATGACATCCAAGCGTGTGACTCTGTGACTTCAAATTAGCGTGGTGCAGTGCTGCCCCCTACTGAAGAAATACGTGCATAACAATTCAGACCTCGTAAATGAACAAATGCATAGATGCAAGATTTTCTTTCATGTATTTCCAAAATATTTAATAATTGTCATGAAAATACATGTGGTGAAAAATAGCAAAAATCTATAATTATAATTCTGTTCATTATAGAAAATCAACTAAAAGGTGATTTATAGATATTCACACTAAAATGTAAAAGTTAGTAGATAATGTATTTAAAAAGGCAAATAATGAGAATTTTAAATAAAATATTCTACTACAATAACAAATTACTTATACTCACTGGACAGTTTATTAGGTACACCGGTACAGTGTAAACCTTCAATTCATAATATCTATAAGGGCAGGTTTATTTCTGTATCACATGTGCAGGGGTATGTATTGTGTGAGTGTATTTATGAAGTTAGTAACAGGGAGGAAAAACATGGAAAAATAGCTCCTCTTATTATTATTATTAAATAGGTAAAAAAATGTTTTAATAAATATAGAAAGTAAAGGACCTGGCCTGGCTGTGTGTGCACTGTCAGCACTTAAGACAGAATCTCCTGACAGCTTCTGTACACTTTAACCAAGCAGTTGAGCCTTGGCTTTGAGCTCTGGAAGACAAACATAATACAAAATCAAATCAAATCAAAAGTACTGGATAATTTTGCATGATAATTGGTTATAGGTATATTCTCACTTGAAACAACGGCACAACGCGTGACACGTCATCAGGAGCTGAGGGGTCCTTCAGCAGTATGCAAAGGTAGTAGATGATTTGATGCTGCAATTAAACAAACGTTTTCCTCTTTGCGCGGTTTAAAAAGCACAACTGTGACAAAAACAATCCTTTTTATCACCATGTAAATGGTTTCGTTGATGGCCACATCCTTGACTTGGCTCATCTCAATGAAGGTGCTCGTCTCCCGTCCCGAGGCGTAGCTGGAGGATACCTGGATGCCCACCGAGCCGATGATGAGCACCGACTCGTGGTCCACCTTCACCAAGTGGATGTGCAGCATCATTCCCACCAGGGTGAGCAAGATGGCACCAGTGAGCACGGCTGTGTTCTACATGTAGAGAGGGAAGATGACGGGTAGATTGATTCTAATTTTCATACAGACCACCATATGGATATCGAGCGGTACCAGTGTAATGAGATTTAAACTTATTTTCAGTTCATGTGTGTTCCCCCCCAAATACTGAAAATTGAGAAAATCTGCAAGTAATTGATATGCCCCTCAAAAAGGCTTTTCATTGCCTATAGATGTCGCAAGATGGAGATAAAGCAATAGTTTTCTATTCACTTCAACATAGTTCCTTGGCACCAAAATGCCACAAAATGGTGCTTTTAGACAGGCCTTCGGCCTGAGCACTACATTGATTGGGTGAATTTTTTCAGAGAACAAAGGTGAATAGGATAAAAATAATAATTGTAATAATAATCTGTGAAAAAGGTGAAATTACAAATACGCAGAAGAACACTGCATTAGTAAATACTACTTCAAACGCATGGCTTTATGTTGAGTTACTCACACTTCATTTCATTAATATATTTTTTGGGGGTCAAAACTAGAAAAGATGTGCACTGAAGATCATACATTTTGCATTTAATAAGAGAGCGTGAACTTTTATAACAAAAAATAATAAAAACTCCAAATGAGTTGTTCAGGTCATAGGTATACATTGGAAAAGATTTTGAAATAATGCATGTCTCACTTCTGTCTCTCTGGACTTAGCATCTAACCAGAGGTGTGTAAACTTTTTATAGCCACTGTAGCTGTTGTACTAGTGTAGGTGTACCTAATATTATGACTTGTGAATGTAACACTCCACAACAAGCACGACATACGAGTTCGGGTTTTTTCAAACTTGGTAAGTTAGGTAGTTACTGAAGACGTCATTTTGTGTTATTATGTTCATAATGAATATTACTTGACTACTTACCTCTGTGAAGAAGAACACCGTATAAGCAACTAGCCAAACGGAGCAGGTGTACGCCATCACCTTGCCAATGGACACTTTGGGCGTGCTGACAGTAAACTCCCGGCAAAAGCTGCAGTGCTTTTGACACTCCAGAGTTATTGATTTGCCATTAATGTCCGTGTAGACTTCATCTTCCATTTTCTCCACAAAAAAAATAATATCAGTTAGCACTGAAGCTAGGCTGTTAGCATCAAGCTACAATTAGCAGCCAAGGTCAACAGCAGTACACAAATGTCTCTTTTTTTATCGCTTCAGTGGTTTGGGAAAAGCGAAAACAGATTTTAAGTTTGTTAATGAATAAGGCTAGTTTTTAAATACAAAAGCGGGACGAAGTTATAACATTAAGTAGTCTAAGAACTGTAAGCAAACTGCAGTTAGTAACGGCTTGGCAAGCATTGGATGCTTGTTATGCTCACCGGGGTGTCCAGATAGATGCAAATGTGGGTCAAAATGATACAATTAAGTGACTATTTGTTGATTAATAGTGCCAAGCAGGTATTATACAACAATTAAGTTAAAATGAACATGTAATGAATCGAGACTTATGGGAGACAGACGACACGGTGCATTACTAGATAAAATCAACAATTACTTTGGTGTATACAAGATAAAATCAACAATTACTTTGGTGTACGCCGGACGATGTAAGAAGCGAACACTGTTGTTAGCTGGAACCGCAAAGCATTATGGGAAAATGTTCAAACGTCGTTTAAATAAAATGTAAATGTCACTTGTTGTTGAGAGACAAACTACTGATGTCAAAAATTATAAATATTATGATAAATATTTTAAAAATAAAATATTTTAATTATAACAACAATTAGACAAACAGACGGTGGTTCGTTGCGGGCTGACGCCGTCCTACATTTCCCAGCGTGCATTGCGCCCCGAATGACTGCTCAACCCTGGATAAAAACAAGCCGATCAGCTGATGTAAAAGCAACAACATCTCCTCCCGCGGTCTGACACAGCAAGCTAACTTTCTCGCCGAGGTTAGTACGTGGCACTGGGGCGCTATGCTAAGTTATTATTAGCCAGCGTACACTTTTGGACCGCGTCGAGGAGGCAGTTGAATTAAGTCGAGTCAATCGTCGTCGGCTGGGACTGGTAAACGCTGTGAGTTCAGCCGAGTGACACGAAGGTTGTTGTTTTCCTACACAAGTACGACTGCATGTATTGCTAATTGTTAATAACGCAATACTCGCCTTGTATAAAAATAGTCATGGTCACAGGAGACGACGTGTAGCAACTTGGCATCAACCCATTTAGGTATTAACAAGGCAAAAAGGATGCCGGATGGATAATAGCTTGATCCGTTTTTGGTCAACACGTAAGCAAAGGACATTTAAGAACACATTTGACTACTTTTTGGAAATATTGTTTTATTAAGGTGCTCACATTACACACGGTAGGGTTAGTGTTAAAGGTAGTTCTGGCTGCAAACTCTCTTAAGTTTGAGTAATTATTCTTTATTTAAATGTAACTCCTTTATTGAACTGAATAAAGCAAACATTACAAATGGGTAAGACACTAGACGGAGTCTGATTAGATGTTATGAACGACAATCTGCCTGAATAACGGACAAAAGTTATTGTTCTAGTGCAAACTTGGATTCCTAGAATTTTCTCAATCTTACGAATTGTTCGAAGCTGAGCTGATAGTCTAGTCAAGTCCTCCATTATCGAGCATGAGCGGTCAAGGTCCAGCTGTAGATAAAGGCATGAACACACCGCTAGTCTGCCAGGAGAGTTACGCCTGCGGGGGCTCGGACGAGGCCTCCTTCGAATGTGACGACTGCAGCAGCCTGCAGTGCGCCCGCTGCGAAATGGAGCTCCACCGGCAGGAGCGCATGAGGAACCACGACCGGGTCCGCATCGCTCCGGGCCACGTCCCCTTCTGCGACTCGTGCAAAGGAGATGGCAGTGGCGGCTCGGTCACGGCCGGCCGGCTGCGAGCGTCCGTACGCTGCCAGGGATGCAAGATCAACCTGTGCTTGGACTGCCAGAAACGCACCCACAGCGGCGGGAACAAGAGGAAGCATCCTCTCACCCTGTACCCCCCGGCCAAAAGTCCCCAGGAGAACAGCGTGAGCTCCGGGGAGTCGGAGATGGACATCCTTAAAGACCAGCTGGACAAGGTGTTCAGTTTCCTGTTGGTGGACGAGAAGGAGGAGATGCAGGTGAGTTCCTCGACATTCCTCTCTTGATGGATGTGGAGGCAGGGATTTATCTTAAAAGGTTTCCCAGGTGAAGGATGAGGAGGAGTTCGTGAACAGATTGGGATGCATCGCCGACGAGCTACTCAAGGTGGTCTCCATCTTTGGGAACACCGGCGAGGGGAAGTCGCACACGATGAATCACACCTTCTTTCTCGGAAGAGAGGTTTTCAAAACATCTCCGACGCAGGAGTCCTGCACGGTGGGCGTGTGGGCCGCCATGGACCCGCTGCACCGTGTGGTCGTCATTGACACGGAAGGACTGCTCGGAGCTGGTAAGATGCAGACAGTGTCGCTTGTAAACGCATTTGCGGTTACTTTCAGAAGTATTTAAACGCTTCCTGCCTTGATACATCACCACAATGCATTACCCCAGGGATTGATACCGAATTTTGCATTACCGATAAGCCAAACTTGTTCATCACATTTAGCAATAAATGATTAGATATTAACATTATAGGACATTTTCAGGACAATAACCCCAGCAAACTAAAGACTTCACCAGAAGAATCTGAAGAGGGGCTGTAAACATTTGACTGTTTGGAAACACTCCTGCAGGGAATCCTGGGCATTGCAAAGTCATCGCTTTTGTATTTTTTGGACATAGGGTCCAGCCAGGGTCAGCGAACCCGCCTCCTCCTGAAGGTCTTGGCCATCTCAGATATCGTCATCTACCGGACACATGCCGACCGTCTCCACGACGACCTCTTCAAGTTCCTGGGCGACGCCTCGGAGGCCTACCTGAAGCACTTCGCCCGGGAGCTGAAGGCGACCACCACGCGCTGCGGACTGGACGTCCCGCTGTCCACCCTGGGCCCCGCCGTCATCATCTTCCACGAGACGGTGCACACCAAACTGTTAGGATCAGGTAGAGTACCAAAAAGGAGGCCCGAAACCAGCAACACCTGGCTACGACGTGTCGTTTTGCAATTTCTAGACAAGCCGTCAGAGTCGGCAGACCGACTCCTCCAGGAGCGTTTCAGGAAGCTGGGTCTGTTCCCCGAGGCCTTCAGCTCCGTCCAGTACCGCGGAACCCGTACCTACAACCCACCCACCGACTTCAGCGGCCTACAGCGCAGCCTGGAACAGCAGCTGGACAACAACGCCACCCGCTCTCCCCGCTCCGCCGGCGTCATCTACAAGGCCCTGCAGGTCCGGCGACTCTCCCGTTACCTCCGCCAAGGAGTGATGTTACACTGAGAGACTCAACAATTGATGACTTCTTGATCCCTCCAGGCGCTGAGCGAGCGTTTCAGTGGCGATATTCCCGATGAACACATGACTAGTAACTCTTTCTTCCCCGATGAGTACTTCACCTGCTCCTGCATCTGCCTGAGTTGCGGGTATGTAAAATTACAGTACAGTAAAATTTAGTTACAATGGGCTATGTTAATAGTTAAAACTACGATCCAAAAATAGTTCAATGAATTTGTGACTAGTGAACCGGGAATATGCAGGGGATTGCTGAATTCTATCTGTTTCTGTTGGTAATGATTTGAAGGTAAAAATGTACTTTTAGGTCAGGCTGTAAGAGAAGCATGAACCACCTCAAGGAGGGAGCGGAACACGAAGCCAAGCATCGGTGCCGCTACTCCGCGCAGTACGACAACCGCATCTACACGTGCAAGGTGAGCATTCACGTTACGCCGCGTTTAAGGAGGACGCCCGTGTCTAAATTGCAAAATTTTCCAGGCCTGCTATGAGGGAGGGAAGGAGGTGATCGTGGTTCCCAAGACGACGGCCTCGTCCGACTCGCCGTGGTTTGGTTTGGCCGTCTACGCCTGGTCTGGGTGAGTAACAACAAAAAAATTGATAGTGTTATCTATCAGCTATAATAGTCATGAATCAACTACTTAGGTAGACTACGTATTTTGCGATTTAAAATGATCTTCCACTGACAACGTACTAAACAACACAAACAAATGTAGTCAAGCCAGTGGCATCTGCTTGGTTTGGTTTTACTGTATAAGATAATTTACAAAGCCCAATAGTCACTGTGGTCATTTCCTTTTAGATACGTCATCGAGTGTCCCAACTGTGGAGTAATTTACAGAAGCAGGCAGTACTGGTACGGAAACCAGGATCCAGTGGAAACTGTGGTCAGAACCGAGATCCAGCACATCTGGCCGGGGGTGAGGCCGTGCTCAACTCGATGTGTTAGCAAACTTTGTTAGCCAGTTTCTGTTGAACCCCCGCAACTGTGACCGATTTTTCCTCATTTCAGTCCGACGGCTTCCTGAAAGACAACCACAACGCCGCCCAGCGGCTGCTGGACGGAGTCAAGTACATCTCCCAGTCGGTGTCGGAGCTCAGCGTCAAGCCAGCCAAAGCGGTCACTTCCTGGCTCACCGACCAGATCGCTCCCACCTACTGGACGCCCAACTCTCTCATTCTGGTACGTACAGTGAAAAATGCATCACTACTTTTTAAAACGAAGAATTGAGAGAGAGTTTTGGATACGTAAATATTAGTTCTGTGAGGAAAATGTTCAGTTAGTTGAACGTTTCATGTTAAACTATGCATAAGATTTAATAAATACAACAAAAATACAATTATTACAAAATCTAATTTTAAAATTATTTAAATCAAAAATAATTTTGCCGTATTCAATTGTTATTTTGCATAAGATGTAATAAATAAAATGATTTGAAAAGATTACATTTGAAAAAAATAATTTATTTAATACAAATAAAATATGTAATTAAAAACATTTTGTTGGTGAATGTGTTAAACATGCTAAAATAGGCATGATGTAATAAATACAATTGTTTTTACAAATTAAATTTTGAAAAAATAATTTAATTAAATTTACCAAATACAACAAAATCAAAAAGCAAAATGCAATTAAACATGATTTAGTTGGTGAAGGTGTTAAATGTTAAAATATGC
This sequence comes from Phyllopteryx taeniolatus, assembly GCF_024500385.1. NCBI lineage: Eukaryota > Metazoa > Chordata > Actinopteri > Syngnathiformes > Syngnathidae > Phyllopteryx > Phyllopteryx taeniolatus. The sequence continues at coordinate 13,891,984 of NC_084519.1, forward strand.
ATGAAAAATGAATTTATAGAAAAAAATTGATTAAAAAACATTACTTAATAAAAATAGTTATTAAAATGCATAAGAGCTAAGAAAGCCATTTTTAAATGAATCATAAAAATGTAATTACTAAATTCAGTAGTAGACATGCATGTGAAAATATGCATGAGGCACTAAATACAACTGAAAATGTATAAAATCATTGAAAACAATTTAATCATTCAATAACTTAATAATATACTTAAATGAAAACTAATGTATTCTTGGTGCATTGAAGATGATTTCATTCCTTACTTTATTATTATTATTACATTTATATGTTGGGTCATCTTGTCTTGTAATCTCTTCTGTTTCCCTCAAGGGTTCAGTCATCATCACGCTAAATTTTTATTGATGCAAGTTTGTTTGATCAAGAGTACGAGCATCAGTAAAAGACGTCACCTTTTTGTACTGGTGTATGGATTCAGACTTGAAACTTGAACCATGAACTGTCTCCATTTGTTTGACTGTAACACACCAATTCAAGTTATTCTTTTACATAAACGTCCTGACTTTGTCACACTAAAATGTGCAGAAATGCCACAAATGTGCGGTGGACTTCCAAGCCAACGACACCAAGCACCACTGCCGAGCCTGCGGCGAGGGTTTCTGCGATGCCTGCTCCTCCAAAGCCCGCCCAGTCCCTGAGAGAGGCTGGGGGCTGGCGCCCGTTCGAGTCTGCGACGCTTGCTTCCAGAACAGAGGAATCCCCACTGGTATGCGAATTCAGCAGCTTTTCCACTGTGATGTGCAAAAATCTGGGTGACGTGCGAGTGTCTGTTCTAGAGCTCCTCGATGAGGCCTTGGAGGAGGAAGGCGGCACCCTGATAGCAAGGAAGGTCGGCGAAGCCGTTCAGAACACCCTCGGCGCTGTCGTCGGCGCCATCGACATACCGCTCGGTGAGAATTCTCCGAAAATAAACGCACCACCGATGGAGGAAAGGGTTCCCGGTTAACGACGAAGCTGCATTACTTGTATGAAAATCACTTGTAGACCATAAATATAAAACAAACGAAAAAACGTTAAATACGGCGGTTAACCGAGCGCGTCTTTTTGTGCTGCATTGACCATGCAGTCTTACGCCAGTGCACAAATTATTTCATTAAGCACCTTTCAGGACAGTCGTAAAATGAGGACAGCCTGTATTTAACTTTTGTTTGATCAAATTGGTCGTTATTTTGTCTTAATATTTGTTATATCCTATCTAGTAGCTTGTATTTCAGTGTTCCCCTGCTACTTGTGGGGGATAGGGGCCGAACACTACCACGAATAACAACAATCAAGTAAGCGAGTGATGCCCCCATAAAAAGGCTTAATTGCCTACAGATACCACAAGATGGTAGCAAAGCACTACTTTTGTATTAGACATTGCTATGGTCTGAGCACAAAAATGGCAAATAGGTGAGTTTTTTTTAGTGGATAACATTGTACAGGAAAATTCACAAACAGTGACTATGTGGAAGAACACTGTAAAAGAAGCCCCCCGCCTCATATTAACATAGTTCCTTGGCACCAAGCTGCCACAAGATGGCACCAAAGCAATACCTTTATATTAGACAGGTGAGTTTTTCAGCAAATAACATAGGTTCCAAAAAGAAATTGTGAATAGACAAATTGAGAATACACAGGGAACACTGAATTCTTAATTTGATTTTATATAAGGTTTTTTTAATCAAATTTATTTGTAATTTTCCTAATATTTGGGTATTTTTATTATTTGTAATTATCTATTGTATTATTTTGTCATTTTCCCCCCCATTACATAAATGCATAAATATAAAAAAAAATCCAATGTAAATCAGAAAGCATGCTGGTAACTTAGCAGTGCCGTGGGATCACATATTCTTACACCGCTGCGCAAACCAGTTTATAACGGGCCGTTTACAACCTCGAACCGCCATATGTCGGCAAAGTCGTAAACCGAGGACTCCCTTGTATTCTTATCAGTGGTGTCGTGTGTCCACCAGGCCTGGTGAAGGACGCCGCACGTCCCGCCTACTGGGTCCCGGACCAGGACATCCGCGCCTGCTGCGGCTGCCAGAGGGACTTCTCGGCCTCTCGCCTCTCCATCCACCACTGCCGCGCCTGCGGTCAGGGCGTGTGCCAGGACTGCTCCCAGGAGAGGCGCGCCGTGCCCTCCAGGGGTTGGGATCATCCGGTGAGGGTCTGCAGCGTTTGCAGCCAGAAATCCGGTGATCTCTAGCAGGACTTGAAAATCACGTGGACCCCTTTTGTCTCTGGTTCTTTCAGTTGCATTTTTGACGGCATTTCCTGTTTTAAATTGCAGTCAGTCGATGAAACTTGAATATCATGAAGTACAGAATCACGTTTTGAACAATCTCTTTTGGACTATCTGCTCCAGAAGGTCTAGATTGTTGGTAGTACCATCACATACCATTTGGGGGCTGAGAGACGCTGCACACCCAGGACTGATCACCTGTCAATGACAAGACTAACACACACACACAGTCATTCACAGAAACCAGTTACTCATCCCATTAAGCCATCAACGGGACTATTATACAGTACTTTGCAAAAATCTGCCATGTTAGCCATTCTATAATGACTAAACAGTCATTAGTGGATTTTTGTGGGCAACCTATCCTCTGACAAACTCTATTCTATTTGCTATTTTTGTGCTGAGGCCAAAGCAATAAAAGTATTACTTTATTGCCAGCTTGGTGCCAAGGACGTTACTGAAGTGAAGGGAGGAGCTTCCACATATTTGTAGATTTTTGAGGTAAACTATCCCTCATTATTCGCTGACAAACTCAGGCCAAACCACTAAATGTCTTACCTTGAGCTATCTTGATGATAAAGCATGCTGAAGTGAGTTGAGGAGTTTAGACAGAACTAATGTCTTCCCACCATCTTTTGTTTCTTTTTGTTAGTTATCTAGTTCCATTAATGCTCTGTAGTGACGGGGGGTATAATCCCATTATCTAGATTTCACCAGAATTTCATTTGTTCCTGGTCTGTGCAAATACCCCCCTACACCCTTCATCTCACTGTATGTTTCAGATTTGGGTTTTGTCTATGAAAGTTACATCTATACTAGTTAGTGGTATAACTAATGTGGAAACCAGAGACTTTTGCACAGTACTGTTTTTGGTTCATCTTGGTTAGGAAACCTGTTGGCTACATCCTTGCCTTTTAAATTTTTTTTAGATAACCACCTGGGGTCATTGTTTTACTGTATACTGTAGATGCATTCCACACACACACAAACATTTAGTCCTATCCACTCTAATAACCCCACAAGCCTTCAGTAGTTATATCCACGTTTTTAAAATGCACCAAGTAGAAAAGCTTTATGACTGTTAAAATTTTACACACAACACCTTTTTGTTTACACCGTTGGATGAACTTGTTAGCAATACGACACTGTTGAGGCTGGACCCTCAAAAACATCACCACTCACAAGCGAGATCTTGGAATGGCTTGACTCTTAATCGATGCAAACAAATACAAGGTGTGTCAGAAAGGTTCCAGGACTAGTGTCACAAGCTCAAGGGTCACATGAAGCGGACCCATTTTGAAGAGATGGACGACATCCAGATGACTGTGACCACAATGCTGCGGAGGATCTGTGAAGAATCCTTCTAGCCATACATGAAGGCCTGGCAGAAAAATACTGGGGAAATGCAATTGACTCCAGGGGGATTACGTCGACGGGGAAAATCTGCAATTTGGATTCCAAAATCTTTTTGTGACACCAGTCCTGGAACTTCTCTGACATGCCTTGCAAGTACTTTTATTGTTGTTGACACATACTCGGTATATCTGCATATGTGGATGGCTGGAGCTTTATTTTCAGGACAAGGTTGGTTTTTTTCCCCTTCCAGTGCAGTTTAATGATGTCAGATGAAGTGGCTTTAACTCAACTCAATTTTGGTTATAGGGGATAAAAACAGAAAAATGAATATACAACAATAAAGTTAAAAACAAAACACTAAAACAAGGGCACTGCGCTCATGGACCAAACTGTTAACTTGTGACCCCCCCGCCCCCACATTTTGTTGTTTTGAATTTGCCCATTCTAGGATAGTTTTGTAAATGTTCCAGTTATTCTTCCTTTTGTAGAATACAAAAATTGATCATCAAGCACCTATTGAAAATATCAGCGATAGCTCTCAGTATAATGCAGTGCTGTTCAACACCACTGCAAACACAATAAATAAACATGTTTACAATTTATCAGTCATTGTATTCCTTGTAAAGGCAGATTTCATTGTGCTGGTGTACCTAAATAAGTGTCCCATTCAGTCACACTCTCTGCGGCTCGCTCTCGTCCGTGTTGTAGGGGAAGTAGTAGAGGTCTTTCTTGACGGCCATCAGCAGGCCGGGGGCCCCCGTGCGGCCACCGAAGGTGGAAGAGAAGACCACGCTGGGGATGGCGTCGTTGGCGGCCGGGTGAGGTGAGGGGATGGTCCTTAGGAGGCGGCCATCCCGCAAGCTCCAACACCTCGTGTAGCAATCCTGACCAACTGTGAGGAAAAAGAATTGCAACACCTATTAAAGGCCAAGCCATTCATGGCTTTAATGGAGGGAATTGTTTGATGTTGTCGACTACAAGAATGATTTTCCTAATGTGAAAAAACACATACAATTAAGATGTATTTTTTCAGTCATTATCGTTAGCTTATTTAGCCTTTCTTATTCCTCAGTTCACAACGTTAGCAGAGCTGTGGGAACACGAAAGACGAGCCAACGCTAGCTAGTATGCTAGCTAGTAAACGTTTTTTATACTGTACATATACACTGTTTGAGTGTCAGGTGCCTAAAGTTGTCCGACTTCCAACGCGTCGGCATTTCTCTCCCTCATAATTGACGTGACAACCCAAGATGAACCCCCTAATCTTTATCGTCTACTCAAAAGCTTTGCTGACCTCAAATCCATAGCAATGCAACGCCGCCATCTCCAGGGATCTGTTAATCATTATAGTGGTTTACAAACCTGAATTTCACAGAGAAGCTGGACGAGACCATCTTCCATACCTACCCGTTGCAAAATGTACATCAGTGGCAGGAAACAGTTGGATTCCAGTTAACGTATATAAAGATCCACAGTAGTGAATGAGTTAAGTACATTTCTGAGTCTGCACATTTTTACTTTAACGCAAGTACTGGAGTTTAATCAGTATTTCTACTTTTACAAGGGTCTTTTTTAACACAAGTATCTGTACTGTACACCTACTTAAAGTGCAGACTTTGAGTACTTTTGTCCCCTACCAGCCAAAAGAAGCCCCTCAGGCTCGCTGACGTGGATGGGGAGGTTGGCATGCTCGTTGTAGTGGCCCCGGTACTCCTGCACTGGTTTCCTGGCCCGTATGTCCCACAGCTTGATCTGACAAAGAGAAATCACAAAGCTTGTGATGGTCCTGCAGTAAAAGAGCAATAAAAGCACGATTCCTGACCTGGCCTGACATGTCCGCAGCCGCCAGGTAGTTCTCATCACGCAGGACGCGCAGCGACGTGATAGCCGATTCTTGCCGGAAGAGCGTCGCCTTGCGGCCACTCAGCTCCCGTGCGTCGAGGCTGAAAATCTCCCCCGACCGGCAGCCACTGAACAGCAAAGGGACCTGCACAGATTACTTGTCATTTTAAAGTGAGGTAACGCATCTGGACAGTTGAGCATTTTACCAGCCTAATGATTAATGTCACCAAAGGCCCGATTATCGGATGTGTCTAAAAGATGATCCTGAGCAAGTTTGTGTTGACAGGACACAACACACTAGAAGAGACAGTAAGCACACACTATTCCATTTTTTTTTTCCTGGTCGTGCAGGGTCTCTCACATTTTCAAATTCAGTTGAGATGTTAAAAATCAATACGCACGTGTACTCCACTTGACAGTCCGCGTAACAATAAGGCTTAAAAAGACGCGCCGACTCACTCCAACACAAAACTGCTGAGCCAGGACGTCGCTGCCGACATCGACCGTTTGTTTTTTGCCCGTGACGGCTTGCTGCAGGATCACTTTGTGAGACAAACCTGCCGACAAATGCAATTAAACCTTTAAATTAAGACATGTAAGCCCATTTCAACAAACTAACATGAACAAAAGTCTTGAGACAGTAGTACTATTTGTGAATTTTCTAAATCGCTTGTCATCTTTAGGGTCTCGGGTAATCCTGGGACCTATCCCAGCTGACTTCGGGTGCCAAGGCGGGGTATAACCTGGACTGGTTACCAGCCAATCACAGAGCACATATAGGCAAACAACCATTTACACCTATGGACAATTTAGAGTCTTCAATGACCCCAACTGTTAGGATGTTGTTTGGTTGTTGTCATGTTAGGGCCTAACATGCATGTTTTTGGAATGTGGGAGGAAACCCATGCAGGCACAGGGAGAACCTTGAGCCTTGAGTTTTTATTATTTATTTTAGCAACATTTAATACTGATATTTAGAAAAAAAATTATGCTTCCAACTTAGTAGCAGACATTTTTTTTTTTTTACTATAGGTAGAATAGCCACATCCCAAATATTTGACCATATTTTCAACAAAGTCCACATTTTTTACACCGACCCGCACTAAACAGCTTGTCAAACTGCGGATGCCGACACCAAGCACAGCACCAGGCCGTGGAGATCTTAAAACTGCAACGCACCGCTGGCTCATCTGTGGACCAAAGGGGACACGTCATTAGGTACACCTGCGATTAATGCCCAAAAATAATAATAATAATATTTCCAGTAAAGCTCCGTTTGGTTCAGTGCACTGACAACTATTTTCTCAATACTAATAACTTTCATTTCTATAAATGAGGCAACCAAAATATAAGGTACAGCCCCCGGTTATGATGAAGTGTATGCAGCGTCTACTCTGCTGTAAACCATCATAAAAGGCAAGCTCAATGAGAGATTTATAAAATAAAATTTAAAAAAAAACAAAAGTGATGTAACTTGAGTCAGAGTTTCTGAAGAGCGAAGCAGGAAGCAAAGTGACGTAGCCGGGCTTGTCCGCAACCCCCACCAGGCAGAGTCTGGACAATTCAGTCTTCAGTTAAGAAGAATATGGTTTCAAACAAAACATCACTAAAACATACATTATCTAGCCATCGATCCTTTCTCTACAGCACTTGTCTACATTAGTGTCACGGGAGAGCTGGAGCCTAACCCAACTGACTTCCTGGATTGGTTGCCAGTCCATCGCACACCACCTTCAGGGAACTACAAAGCATCGCTTTGGATCTGAGATCAGCATAGTTTTAGAGTTGACGATAAAGATTAGGTGATGAATTTCAGTTTGTTACGTTGATTATGAGGGAGAGAAACGCCAACTGGTTGGAAGTCGGATAAATTTAGGCACCTGATACTCTAACACAGTATGTACTAAATATGTATAATATAAAATGGAGCATGTCGCTGGAGTTAGTAGAAAGTGTACCACCACCGTGAGAAAAGATGACGGCGTTGATGGAGTGAATGGCGAACGGCATGTAAAAAAACGCCACACTCAAGCCACGCAGTGATCCAGTATCGCGCCCAACCCATGGTCTCACTAAATCGCGGATTTTCACCTATCACAGGTGGGTCTGGAACATATACGCAGGGGTTCACTGTATATCAAATAAGGCAAAATCATCATCAGAGGATACAACACGTGAGAGTCTGGATAGCTGACTGAGGCCCAGCACAGGGAATTCACCTGAAACACATGAAAGAGGGATTCAAAACAAAACATCGCTCACATTAGGTACCACCTAAAGTTTTTATTTTCTCATTATCATGTGTTAGTTGGATTTTTCATCAACTTTTTCCTTCATTTCAGACATGTTTCCCGCCCCCCCCCCCCCCCCCACACACACACACTTTAAAATATTTTCCATGTCAAAATAAGCAAAGGATAAAACAACCTACAGTTCACTTTACATCCCCTTATACCACCCGCAGTTGAACTGACTTTGTTCTGAGGCCACTGCTCAGCCCGTCCCACTGTGGGGCCAATGCCGCTTTTGTTACCATGACGGAGAGGGTCAAAAAGTCAATTTTACATAGTATATCCCCTTAAATAGTACATCCCCTTAAATATTCTTACCTTGCAGTTGGTGACGTAATGGTTGTCACACGTTTCCACAGAAAGTGACCCACCACGGCTGCTTCTGCTGAAGCTTATGCAGCCGTACTTGCAGCCCCCCTGAGACACGTCGTTGACAGCAAACACTTGCTCGCACTTGGAGTCGGCCTGTGAGAGGATAATGATAACATCCACTTGGAATTTTTGGGTTCTCAACTGCAGGTTCGGAAGAGGAGCTTGCTTCGGCACGTTCACCGACCACAATGGTCCTGAAGTCGTCCGTGCTCTGGTGGTCCAGCTTGTGGCGCCTCATGGCGCTGATCCTCCCCTCGTGGACTCGCCTGAAGGTGCATTGTTTAAAGCTTTAAAATGGTCATGTGCATGTCAATGCAATATTTCAGACATTTCATACAAGTGTACACAATGTTGTGGCTTACGAGTGCAGGTGATTTAACATTGACAATACTGAGGGAATGTATCTACTCTAAGCTTGCTTGTTTTCCCCCACACATTTACAGCTCTGGGGTTTTCATATTGGTTACACAACAAACTTCTTTTGAATAATATATTTGAAAGCCTTTTCGCCCATCCCAAGTACAAATGTAGTCTTCACAGGCAGAAACTCAAATCTGAAAGTGAGTATAGACAACAGCGATACAGTACCTGCAGAAGGACATCTCCGATAGCAGCCCAAGATGTCGATTCCGTAGGAGCAAGGAACTGTTGAGTCCTGCCCTTGGTGCTTTCTAGAGGCAAGACAACACTTTTTGACTCATTTGAGAAGCTCCCACTTGAAAGTAATCCAGGTTTGTAATACTTTTGTGGGCTTGGCATCCTCCACGAGCATCCTGGCTCTCTCTTTCTCCCGTTCCTTATCCCTCAGCTGCTCTCGGGTCAGGGGATTGCAGTTGTTGTGCCCCGGCAACAAGCGGAAGTATCGGTTCTTCTCCGGGTCATAGTAGAAACCTGGCAGTTCTGATGATAAAGAAGGGTCTCGGTATTTGCTTGTAGTGTGTGTCAAGCTCAAGTCAAGGGAGACTTTTCTTTTTAATGCATTTATGGTACTGACCTGGCGCCGCACTGCTGGCCGAAGAGGAACGAGAGCTGACTTGGTCGTCAGATATTCTGGACGAAGGTCCTGCATCACCATACCCATTCCTGTTAATACAAAATTTGCATTTGGACTGCTGTATTTTCCGGACACAAGACATTTTTGAGCACAAAATCAAGTCTTTAAACGCATCACCCGTCGTTCCACGATGGTCTCCACGGTCTTCCTCGGTACCGTCTACGTCCCGGGTGCCTAGTGTAACCTTGCTGTCCTCTTTGGGCTCGTTGGCCCGCTTTCCAGTTGCGCCTCTTCATCCAGGAACTTTGGTCCTAACCGAACGGACAACACGTTGTTGTTGTTTTTTGTTTTTTCAGAAGCTTCAACGTGCTCCAACGTGGAGCTAGCCTTCTTTAGCCAAAGGTTTGCGTATTGTTGCGATTCTTGGGCTAACTTCGTGGTAACGAATAAACCTTAACTGGCGAATTTCATACAACCGTTAGTTAGCTACATGTCGTGTCTACAATTCGGGCTTTTTTGCAGTTTCTGGGACAGGTTTCTGATCTTGAAAACTAGCTTCCCGGCCAGTTAACTGCCGCCATTAGTCCCGCCTTTCAATGATTGCCATTCGTCGATCGTTAACTAACAGTGCATGACAATGTGAGCTCTTATTGGCTGTGTTCTTTCCAATTGGTTTATATTTACGCTGAAATGTAGATTTAAATTTTTTCAGTTAAATATAAAAAAAACTGGAATGTGACAATTTATCACTATCATATGTAATTTTCCATGTTAATAATCGAATTATTACGTATAGAGTTTTTTTTACAGTGACTGGTCGCCATTGGTAGATTGCTAACAATAGAATATGACGTAGTGAGGCATTATTGGCTATTATCCCGTTATTGGCTATTATCCCGTTTATTGAAGATATAGTGTAGCTTTCTGGTTTATTATTTATCAAGTCGTTGTCCCAAAACAATCTAAAGTTACACTTTATTACTGTCATATATATTAATATTTTATTTATGGAATTAGTACGCTTATTTTTAAGTTATTACAGAAAGCGACTCGCACGTGACCGAGAAAACGCAGTCATACTTATTGTAAGAGCTTTACCTCCTAAAAATGCCAAAACATTGTTTGTTTGTTCGTTGTAAAAAAAAAATGAAATGCTTATTAATTTTGACAGCATTTCTGAGGCCGCGCCCATTGACGCTGCTGGCGGCTGCACACATTGGTTGAGCTTGTGCCCCCCCCCTCCATCCCCCCCAACCCCCTTTCCCCTTCGCTCCTATTACTCCTCCTCATTTTTTGGGTTACAAACTACATCGAGATTTGGAATACAGTATTACGTTACAAATCTTGCTGGAAAATGGCGACTGCAATCCAGAATCCTTTAAAATCGTAAGTAAGCGTTTGCGTGCGTGAGGTTGCACGGGGAGCGACTGTGTGAGTGCAAAAAAAAAAAAAAAAAAAGGGAGCGCATGTGCTTAACAAAAATCCAAATAACATATTTGAACGATGCTATTGTTAGACCTGGACAATCTGTGCACGCGTGTCTGCAGGTAGTATGCGATTTGATGGATTGCGCAATGATAACGCTATGGAAATATGCATACGGACTGGAAAGAAAGAAACTCAAACAAAAGCTCTCACTTTTCCTACAAAAAAAGTTGTCCACATTACACTCAGCTTTAAGCGAAATGGTTTTTAGTCATTGCTAACCCGTTTATTACCATTAATACTTATTCTTTTGTGCCACAAAGGTCTAAGCCATACGTCTTTATTTACTGTTCTTATGTTTGTGTATTTTAAACAACAACATGGATTTAATTTCAGTTGCACATTTGCTATTTTTTGCAATCTTGCTATGAAAATATATTTAAAAAAAATTCAGGCAAATCATGCATTATTTTCTGTCGAATTCCACACTGAATTTAAATGGCTACTAGGATATTTCCCCAAAAAAAATATGATACATTTAAAATGTGTTTTTAAACAAGGGATCCTTTATAAAAAAAAAACACATATCTTTAAATATTAAAGAATCATAATTATAAAGATTTGCCTGAACATTTTGAGTTGTTGCATTCTTTTTTGAGCTGCTTTCATTATTTCTTGACATTTTATAGAACTATTTCAGATATAAATAATTTGGCGTCACTAGTGGTTAGCATGTCTGCCTCACAGTCTGGAACTCCCAGTTTTATTCTCCACAGGAACATTTCTGTGAACTCCACTTTCCTCCCACATATCAAAAACATGCAAGTTGGGTTCATTGAAGACTCTAAATTGTCCATTGGTGTGAATGTGAAAATGAATGAATGTGAAGAAAATTGATTGATGGATAATCAGCCCGGGTCTGTGTAGAAAGGCATCTGGATCTGGACCGAGGTCAACCTAGTGAGGATGCCTGGTTTTAACCAACATTACCTACCATTGAGTACCACTGGTGGTACGCGGGCTGCCTCTAGTGGTGCGTGAAATAATCAGTGCCTAAGTACAGTTCAGTTGTATTTAACTTAAGTTTCATGCAGTTGCATTTAATATTTATTAACTTTTGTTTAGGTATAGTTGTTATTTAACTTTTATGTGCAATTGTTTTTGTGTTTGAATAACACTTAGGCCTACTACCCCATTGTATTTTGGGTTGGTTATTCTGGTAGTTCTTGGAGAGCTAAGTAATTCTTTCGGTCGTACTAAGTTTGAGAACCACTGATTTAAGAAATACAAGTTAAGAATGTCTTTACCGCCACTGGTTTTATTACTTGAGAATGAGTAAATATAGCATTATTACATAGAACAGACATGGTTGTCTTTTTAAACACTTCACCACATTTGTTTGGATGGATCATAAGCTGTTCAGAATCTTCCTGCTTTCTCTCAACTCTGGTTTTCCTGCAGCGCACTGTATATTCTCCAGCGTTATTTTCACTTCCCCGAATTCCTAAATCAAAATGAATAGAGGCATGGTGACGCAGAGTGCGACTCACACAGGCTGCAGTTTAGCAGACCGGCGGTGCTTTAAAGTCGTGTTCCTGCAGAACAGCTTAGGCCGCAGAGATACTGGACTGTATCCGCTTGTTTTTGTTGTTGTGCATGTCCAAACAGCAGATTAGTGAGCATCCCGCTATCTTCCAATGGCCATCTGTTGTCAGAGGAGTAAGAAAGAACGATCTGGAGCTGATGCTGCGATATGGAGTACCTCCGGCAAATTGGAATAATCCTAATTTGCATCTGCACCTTCATAGATACAAACCCCATTGTGTATGCTTGATTTTTTTATTCAGATTCAGGCAATACTAACGTCATGTCTTGGAGCTGTAGAAGCCATCTAGATTCGCCACAATAATCTAAAACCATAACTCCTTGGCAGAGGTAATAACAGTACATGATCCAAAAGCGCCCGTAACGTAGGACAATCAAGCTTTTTGGGGGCGACGATTTCTGGCGGATTCAGTCTGCATGTTGTTTTTTTTATTAAGAAACGTTTACAAAGCCCTCTTTATTGCGCGGGTGGTGGTAGTCACTCGGGTTGTGTGTTGTTTTTTTATCGTCTGTTGTGACAGAGGAAAAACACTTCACGGAATGGATAGAATAACTTTGAAAAGCTAAAAGAAAAAGAACATTTTTATGATTGTGTTGTTGTTGTTTGTGTCAAAAAAACGAATACAATATATAATACATTGTTGACCAATAAAAAGCATGTATCTCCAAATGTTATGATTTTTGTTGTTGTTCCCCACACACAAAAACACAAAATTGTGCCTGATGAAAAGCTCCAAAATCTCAAAATTGTGAGAAATTTGTTGTTCTTGTTGCTAACCGAACATTCAAATAGAAATAAAAACCCTCAGAATGTGTATCGTATAATGTTAACTAATAAAAACCATGCATCTACCAATTTTATGATTTTTGGGGGGAATTCTTGTTTTTGTATTTAAAAAAATCATATCAAATTCTGAATTTTTTTTAAAATATGTATCGCTGACAATTGAAAAATTTGTATTGTCAAATGTTATGATTTTGTGGTGCAGCTTTAATCCCAAAAAGTACAACTGATCAATAAAAAGCATGCATGTCCCAATTTTATGATTTTTCTTGTTGCTGTTTTTGTCCAAAATAAATCAAGAACAAACCTAAAAAAACATTACAAAAAAAAAAATATATATATATATATATAAAATGCTGACCAAAAAAGCACGTGTCTGCAAATTTTAAGATTTTGTTGTTGTTTTTTTTATTCTGAAAATCGGGATAACCCTGGAAGTTGTTTTTGTTGTTTTCCGCTAAAATTATAAATACTGCAAATTTTCATTCAACACTGACTATCATGTTATGCAACAAACCCCCAATAAAGCACAGATACGCAACATCTCACAACCTAAATATCATGCTCAAATATGTGATCAAGCGTCCTTAAGCCTTACGTTGTTACATCACATACACTTCTGAATCAACGTTATGATTAAAGATCTCTTTGTTGTGTGTGTGACGGGAGGGGGGGGGGGGGGGGGGGGGCCTATTGGGGGTTGTGTATTTTTTATAATGTGTTTGTTTTATATGTTGTGTCGCCACGCACCCCTCCCCCATAAATGGCGTGGTGGAGGATGTAAGGGCGGGGGGTGAGCTGGAAGGGGACGTCTGTCTGGCTGCATGTACTTCATACATTTATAAAACGAGATGAAAGAACCTTGCCGTCCATCCATCCATCCATGCATCCATCTATTCATCCATTCCACCCCTGCTGCATCGGGGACATTTTAAGCCCCCAATCCTTCCCCCTCCTTGTTTCCCTTTTTAATCCCCCCATCCACTTTTTCTCTTTTGTGTGTCTCCCCCCCCCGCGCGTGTGTGTGTGAGGGTGACACGGGTCGAAAGGGAACACGTGTGCCCCCCGAGACATGTCAGAAACCCCCACCCGACCCCATTTTTGCTGCCTTGGCCCAAATACCCCCCCTACCCCACCCCGCCTCTGTCGCCTCAGCCTACAGCGTGCCCAAAATGTTTGCATGAAGCTCCACCATTCCCTGTTTTGGAAAGACACGATCTTACAGTTAAGGTTAATCAGCTCGTTTGCTGCCGAAACGGGCTGCAGTGGAACTTGAAACAGGAAGTAAACAGGAAGAGAGGTTAGTCTGGAGCCATTTTGGTAAACTAGATATTGCGATACAGTATCTAGTGGTATACATGATGGTTAATTCATTGTAGCTCTTTCTGGTGTGCGCAACTTGGCAACCGGGGGTTGTAATTTCACAACTACTGTAGGTGACTCAGTAAGCTGCTGTTAATATTAGTCGTTTTTTCCGCAAAGTATAAAGACTATATAGCTGTGAGTATCGCTATATTGCCTGCCTCCATGTGTTGCACCACAGTTTGTGGGTTGGCCTGAGCTGCACTGTGTTTGTTTACAGAGTGAAAGTATGGCTAGCGTGCAAGGTTTCCACTTCCCGTAGCACCTGACAATGTTTTATCACGGTACTGATGAGTTTACCATTGATTCATTGCTGTGTTTCAGCAAAAGAGGAAGCCAAAATGATCTAGTGAGGGTCATAAACATAACGTGGCAGACGATAGGAAGATTTAAAAAAACGAGCAGACATGCACTTCCCCCCTTTCCAGCTCGTATAGACTGGAAAAACTACTCTTGTGATGAAGACTTATCACAAGATTCTGCAAGAGTGTATGTGGGAATTTTGTGAGGTCAATCGACATCCCAATAAATGCCAAAAGGTGTCTGATGGGCTTCTTCTGCATCCAACTCATCCAAAGCGTGACCTGGTCGAACGGAAAAGCGTTTTCCCCCAAACGGTTCCCTTGTTGTCCAGAATGTCGTCTGATTCACGTGGGAACTGTAGTCCAACCTCTGATTGAAAAATTAATTGATTAAGGGTTGAGTTACCCTGGGGGCACGGTGGGCGACTGGTTAGCACGTCTGCCTCACAGTTCTGAGGACTGGGGTTCAAATCCCGGGCCCCGCCTGTGTGGAGTTTGCATGTTCTCCCCGTGCCTGGCTGGCACTCCGGTTTCCTCCAACATCCCAAAAGCATGCGTGGTAGGTTCAGGGTGCACGCCGCCTCCCGCCCGAAGATAGCTGGGATAGGGTCCAGCAGCCCACGACCCTTGTGAAGAGAAGCGGCTCCGAAAATGGATGGATGATTTACACTGACATTTGCTAACAGTGGCCAGTAGGCAGGGGCCGGTATCAGATTCTGACGGTATGAAAAACGGAAGCAAAAATATTTCGGTTTCATGCTATTGCAATTTCAGCTCTAAAATGTATTATTTTGAAATATTTGTGTAAATAAGAAAACCTTCTTCCATTTAAGACTATAGTTTTTTTTAAATAACATAGAATTTTTGGTACCTTAGTAAGCGCAAAAATAAATTCAATAGATTTTTTTCAAAATAAACTCAAACTGTACTAGAACAGTAAAAGCACTTCTTTCTCAGAAAAGGAGGAGTTACTTCTCTGTTCTTTTCCACTTTGTGAAATAATGTCAGAGCGGAAACGAACTGATGTTAGTTGGCTCGTTATCTGCCTGGGGAGCGAGTCGTTTGTATTTATTTCACCAATTTTAGACACGTTAACTCACGTAGCTGTTCGCAAGCGTTCATTTCAAGACAGCGTCATAGTAATATATTAACGTTACTTACCATGGATACACTGACATATCATCATATACTGTGTGTGTCACTAAAAACAATTCTGATAATGGCTTTAAATTATAATCGGGCAGTGTAAATCCAACCTGGTGCGTCTCAAGACTTTTTCCATCTTGTGTAGTGTTTTTAATGAAGCCGTGTATGTGAAAAGGTTACAAAAGCCTCAGACGACAAAAATGTGCGCAAGGGGGGATATACATAATGCAAAGTTTGCTGCTTGAGTCACGCTCGTCTCAGGACACACACCGCCTTTTTCCACTGAACATACGAACACGCGTGATGGCACTTGGGCACATGCACGGCGAATCGCTTATGTAAGAGCGTATGAAGTTGCCTGATGAAGCAGTAGAAGGTGACCCAAGGGCGGGCGAAGTGGAAAACGAGCCTTGTTATTTTTGTAAAGGCCACATTTTTCATAGAGTTCTGTTCCTGTGGCTGCGACAAAATCTGAGTTTGTACGTCATTTTGTCGTCATGAGCGGCGGTTGAAAAATGTAGCGAGCCTATTTAGACAAGGTGAGGAGTAGATGAAGTGCAGATACAGGTTTCTGTTTTCAAATGCAGGGAGTAAAAGTAATAAAGTCGTCAGAAAAATGAATGCTCAAGGAAAGTAAAGGTACCTGAAAATCTACTTAAGTGCAGTAACGAAATATTTGTATTCTTTCCTCCAACTGGTATTTGGATAAGCTGTTCAGAAAATGAATGGATGGCATTCGATGTCAAGGGCGTACCTAATGAAGTGGCCCGTGAGCCCTCCTCCCCGGCCTCCCTCGACTTCTTGACCCCCCCCCCATCGCACCCTTCCATCCAAACAGTGAACATCTTTGTGAAATCCACATACCGGTCCTTGTCCGACTTGGCATTCTTTGCATATCTGCGCGAGGCATCCACAGAGGTCCTCTGCAGATTGTTTGCCCACAAATACAGATACCATCCTGCTTACATGCAGGTCTCCCCGCCCGCCCCCTTCTTTGATTATGCTGGTTGGAACCACAACACACTTATAATAACGTCGATGGTGCAAAACTGATCGTTGTCTATTCCCATATTGAAGCAGTTCAGTGTACAGAAGGTCCTCGGTTTACGACGGAGAAGTTGTAGCCCCTATTTGTACGTAAGTCAGAAGCCGACGTTAGTATATTACCGGCCTACTGTCACGCAGTCAAAACAAACCAATGCTAAACAGTTCATTCATTCACTGTCATTTATATTCCGTTTATTGCACATATATCTTCATCAAGTACGTATTTGGACGGGTAAGAGGGTCTCGCCCAGCTTGTCTGTGAAATTGCGTTTTTTAAACCAGTGTCATAACCAGCAGATCCCTATAGATGGCGGCGTTGCATCGCTTTGGCTTTGTGATCAGCAGTGCTTTTGAGTAGAAGATAAAGATTAGAGGGTGAATGTCGGCTTGTCACGTCGATTATGAGGGAGAGAAATGCCAACACGTTGGAAGACGCCCAAGTTGAGTCACCTCACACTAGATCAGATCATGTATATGTATGCTATCAGCAGATTATGTATCACACAGTAGGCAGTAGCAAGTTCGTGTCGCGATCATGACTGACTCTGTGCGTGTGTCTGCCCAGGCTGGGTGACCAGTTCTACAAGGATGCCATCGAACACTGCCGCAGCTACAACGCCCGCCTGCGTGCGGAGCGCAGCGTGCGGATGCCCTTCTTGGACTCGCAAACCGGCGTTGCCCAAAACAACTGCTACATCTGGATGGAGAAGTACCAGCGGCAGCCAGGTGAGGCTGGAAGAAAATCAGTGGGATAAGAGTTTTGTCTTTTATGGTGCATCAAACTTCACCGCTTTTGCCCTGCCCACATGCAATGACCAAAATTCCAAATTTAGTGTCCCCATGTCTGGTACATATGGTTTAAATTTGGCAGCAATCAGAAAAATATCTCTTAAAGGAGTCAGTCCGTCTTTTAAGGAGACCTGGAAAGGATCCTAAATTAAAATGATCCTAAAACGGCCAACTCAAACCAAAATGACAGACTTCCTGTATCTTTTCGGGTCTGGGTTCTTGAGACTTTTTCCTGGTTCTAACAAATTTCATGTTTCTTGGTGAAACTGGCTTCGGTGGCTGTTTAAAGATAACATTTTCAAAATGACACTAAAATGGCCGCTTCAAATCAACATGGCAGACTCCAGTAACTACGACATGCCTACCAAATTCCATTTGTCTCATTGAAACCAGCTTTGGGGGCTTGTGTTTTCAAAAGCAAACAAAACCTTTGGGAGACTTAACCATTACGGATGGGAAAATGGAAATCAACAAGCAAACAGGATGCCTTCTTTTTGTATATGAGTTGTTCCTCACCTGTGTCGCACAACAGAGCAGGAAGGTTGTGCTTGTCTCGCATCGAGACGGACACAAATAGCCTGTCCTCCCTCCACGGCGCCGCGCCGGCCGCACCCTGCACTTTGCGGCGGACCTGACGCACATTATCTTACATTCAAATGATCTCGCCTCATTTTCAAGACCCAAAAATAAATCAACTAAGCGTGTTCCTCCCTATACAAATCGTGACAAACAGCCTAAGAGGGACTTCCTGAAATATGGGGATCATTAGCCTGAACACTGAAATGATTGTGCGTGCGTCTGTGTGTGTGTGTGTGTGTGTGTGAAGGTCTCAATGGCAGTTTTGTTCCAGCGCTTAGCCTGACAATGCTTGTTAAAATTATTCCTGTCTGCTTATATGTGCTTGAGTGTGTACATTTTTCATATATATATATATATATATATGTATATATATATATATATATATATATTTGTGTGTGTGTGTATGGCCAGGCAGGACGTCGGGACAGATGTATGCCTACCCGGCTCGTTGCTGGCGAAAGAAGAGGCGACTCCACCCGCCCCTCGACCCCCAGCTACGCTTGTGTGAGCTTCGGCTAGGTGGGTAGCACACGTACACGCACACGCACACAGGTGCATAATCAACATCATAAACTCAATGATTGCAGTGTCCGCGGGCGTGTGCGCGCCGGGTACGTGCGTGTGTGTGTCGTCACAAGCTGACCATCTGCCTCTGGTTAGCCAGGTCTCCAGGTTCATTTTCTCTACCCCGGATCAATGCCCCCCCTCTGTCTGTCGTGTAGAAACACACGCACACACACACACACGCGCACAACAGCGGCGGCACAGAACCACCCTAACCGGGCCTCTAATCATTTGACCGTGAGGCATTCGGCTGTGAGTGAGTCTTATAAAGTACTTGTTTTTTTTTGGTTTGTTTTTTTTGTATGTATGCATACAAGGAACCCGATAAGAGGGGAGGGAGGCCATAAAGGCGAGTCTTTGTTTCTGCTTTGCTGCCATTGTTTTTCCTCCTCCTCTTCTCCCAGATGCAATATAATACTGAGTACCAAGAGTTATTTTAGCAACCCCAAAAACAGAAATGGTGTAGGGAAAAAGTTGTGCAGCGCGGCCCGGATATCAATGACAACACACGGTGGAGGAATGTGCATGTTTTTTTAGGAGTGATTCATGTTTATTTAATACTTCCTGAGCAGCAGTCTACGTATGTGTGCGTGTGTGCGTGTGCGCATGTGTGTGTGTGAGAGAGAGCGAGAGAGAATGCGAGAGAAGGTAGTAGGTACAAGGTTAGCCTTGAATAGTTGGAATTCAGAAATGTACAACTTGTTTGGTGTTACGGGTGTTCGAGCATAAATTCAGATCAAGGTTATCATATATGAAGGAACAAAATAACAGCAATTAAAATTGGGAAAAAAATATTTAATTAACGAAATTAAATATGAAAAGTAACTTATCTTTTGAATTTTATTATTTTTATTCTTTACAAATTGCTTAATTTTTTACTTTATGTATACATTATTCATTAATGACCTAAAGTTCAGTAATATTTTTCTTTTATTAAAATGTATTTTTATTCTATTCGTAAATTACTTTTTATTTTATTAATTCATGGTTATTATTATTATTATTGTTCAAATGTTAATAATACAGTATTTTTAGTTGTGAATACATTATTTTATTATATTCATAAATTACAGATTAAATGTTTTTTATACATTCATATTTTATTTTTAAAATTGCATAAGACATTTAGTTACAGTCTGTTTAACAATACCTTATTTTTATTTTATTCTGAGAGTATTTTTTTTTTTCATTTATTTGGAATATACAATTTGTATTTGTTATCTGTTCTGTCCTCACTATACAAACTCTCCATCTAAAAAAAAGTATCACTTTTTTTTTGCTCTCTCTGTCCTTTTCCTCAGAGGCCGAGTTGGCCCCCAAGCGCGAGGGCCCGCCGGGGGAGGCCACAGCCCTGGAAGCCCTTCTCAGAAGCGACAGCCTCCTGGAGAAGAAAAGCAACGTGTGCAAGGAGGAGGAGACTTTGCTGGAAATACAGGTGATTATAATAGAGTTAATGCGAGATTCATATGTTCACACATGGTTTAACTCTTCCTCCCTTTTTTGACCTCTTCATGCTGCTAAAACGGTCTTTTTGCATCTTTCCTGCGTAGAGAGTGCTGGAGGCCGAGGAAAACGGAGACGGCTTTCAAGACGACGAAGACTTCGAGGCCGATACGCCGAAGAGGAAGAACAGAAACAGAGGCAAAGTCAGTCAAAATACCCCAAGAATCAATAATTATAGCACATTTCTTACACACAACTTCTCACTCACTTCGGAAATACAATAACGGAGGTTTGGAAGCATTTTAACACCCAATTGTTTATTTTGTATTGTTTCAACCTTTGCTGTCACGGGGGGAGAACGTGCAAACCCCACACAGGTGTTGCATTTTGTGTTGCATTTTTATTTTTTTATTTTTTTTCAGAACAGAGGCTCCAGTCGCAAGAAGACCGAAGCGGTCAATGCAGATGAGCAGGACAAACCTTACGTTTGTGACAGTAAGACAGCCCATACAAATTTGAATTTAATCGTTTGTCTGTGTCGTACATACCCTGGATCTTAGATTCAGTCTTTATGTGATAAAAAGCCATTTGAATTCCCTTCAAGTCACTTCCTGTCACCCGGCATGAAGAAAGACTGGGCTGTTTATACGGTCTCGCTCATAAGCATGCTACTCTCCTACAGGAAAGATTGCAGATGGGGACTGATGAATGAACCTCTTTCGAGAAAAGCAAAATGAATGAATATTGTCTGTCTTTTCTTTTCTTTTTCCTTTCTTTTTTTTTTTTTTTTTTTTTTTTTTTGCTTGTGTGTCTCCTCTGTTCCAGATAGACACAAACAAAAGCATAACTCAAAAAAGGCTGAAGAAGGTATCTCCTCTCCGGTGTTCTTCCTGTGTGCTGTCGCTAATGGCATTTAATGCTTAAAAGCATGTCATTAACGCTTAATGCTTTCTAATGACAAGGCATGGCGACGGGCTAATTGGCTGACTTTGACGCACGCATGTTGACCACAAATGTAGTCATTGTAGAAATAATTGCGATCATTTTTGGACAAATTGTCAAATAAAAAGTCTACACACCACTGTTCAAATGCCACGTTTTTGGACATACTTACAGTGCAGCATGGTGGTTCGTAACATCCATCCATCCATCCATCCATTTTCTGAGCCACTTCTCCTCACTAGGGTCGCGGGCGTGCTGGAACCTATCCCAGCTATCATCGGGCAGGAGGCGGGGTACACCCTGAACCGATTGCCAGCCAATCGCAGGGCAGATATAAACAAACAACCATTTGCACTCACATTCACACCTACGGGCAGAGTTGTCAATTAACTTACCATGCATGTTTCTGGGATGTGGGAGGAAACCGGCGTGCCCGGAGAAAACCCACACAGGCACGGGGAGAACATGCAAACTCCACACAGGCGGGGCCGGGAATTGAAACCCGGTCCTCAGAACTGTGAGGCAGACGCTCTAACTAGTCGTCCACCGTACATATCCCAATAAAATATTTTTGGGAGTGTGTAAAATGTCCACTGTTTTCTCGTAATCACAACTTTCTCGTAGTAGTCATTTTTCCCTTAATTTTAACCTCGTATATAGTTTGCCAATATGAAGTGAACTAACTTTTTAGTAGCGATTAGCTAAACGTAGGTAAGTGGTGTGCCAGGTATTAATGCTTATGAAGGAGCTCTGAGGTCATGTCTTTTGGGGTTCTTGTTGGTTTACAGTCTGCGGAAAGCGCTACAAGAACCGTCCTGGGCTGAGTTACCACTACACGCACACTCACCTGGCAGAGGAGGAAGGGGGCGACGAGGAGAAGGAGACCGAGCTGGCCCCGTCCCCCCCGCGATACTCTGACAACCACAAACGTATTAAGCATTTAACTACACAATCATTTAGACCTTTTCACCATGGCGTCACACTTACTTCCAGGTGGCAATAGACAGAGCCTTCTTCCAATGGCACCGCGAGTAAAAAAAACCTGTCATGTCATGGTGACAAAGGCGGAACCATTGAGAAAACTGGGTAAATGTATTGAATGATACTTTTTAGCCTTCTTCTCGACCGCTGTAATTTGAATATGTAAAATGTAATACAAAAAGATGTGACAGGACTACTCTGCCACCAGGCAGTCTTGCGATATTCTCTGTACAACTACGACATTCACTTGAAGGAAATCGGGGGAAGGAACAAAAATAAAAAATTTGGGCAGCGCAACCTCAAATGCAACAAGCTATTGTTATTATATCTGTTCAGGTCAGTGGCAGCCACTCACCTTTCTGCCACCTGAAAGTACCTTAGTGCCTGGGCTATTACTTATAAACATTATGGAATGGTAGACAAGAGCTGCATCTTCCTAACAACGGTGTACTCTTTGCGTCACTGTAGCTCAGAAGGGTCCCGACGGCGTCATCATTCCCAACGACTACTGCGACTTCTGTCTCGGAGACCAGGACTCCAACCGCAAAACGGGCCAGGCCGAGGAACTGGTGTCCTGCTCCGACTGTGGACGCTCCGGTAAACCACAAACATAAATGCTTTAAGGGACGAAAAGAGCACCGGTGCCATTTTAAAGGCTTCAGATTTTAGGCGCCAAGTCAGTAGGGGGCAACGGAGAGCTAGAAAGTTGAGGTATCTGCCTGGTGTGAGACAGCAAGGAAATTCTAACTCTCATAACTTGAACTAATGACTAAACAATCAGTTAATAAACAACGTAAGCATATCATCATCTTGACAAGCGAATGAATCCACACTTTAGAATGTCAAGATGGCTAAAAATGTGTTAAAAGGAAGAAATGCTAGTTGCTAACTAGCGCAATCTACCTCTGTTGTGAGACAGCAAGAAAATGCTCACTTCATTCCTCCTGAGTGAGAGCTTCAACTAATGAACAAAATAAGCATGAAATCATCTTTTCAAGCTAATTCGCTCACACTTAATGTCCGTCTGACAAAAAATTCCAGTGGTTTTATCGGGAAAATGATAGTGGCTGTTAATAACATTTGGGTTTGCAGAGGTTGGTTTTCACCAGTGGCTAACTATTAGCAATATTGCAACTCATCCCAATGTTATTCTTCACATATGTATGTTGTAATATTTGCATTAAAGATACGCATTTTCCTGGTTTTCCACGTATGCGCAGGCCACCCATCGTGTCTGCAGTTCACCGACAACATGATGCACGCGGTGAGAACGTACCAGTGGCAGTGCATCGAGTGCAAGTCCTGCAGCCTCTGTGGCACTTCAGAAAACGACGTATGTACCTCAAAGAAAGCATATTTTCTCTGATGACATCACATAGTCGAATAATATGTGTCACCCTCAGGACCAGCTGCTGTTCTGCGATGACTGTGACCGAGGCTACCACATGTATTGCCTCAAGCCGCCCATGACCCAGCCTCCAGAAGGTATCGTAATAAATAACAACAAATTGCAATTTACGTAGCAATTACGTGTGAATGCTGAAGCTGAGCTGAAATGCTGTGGAATTAATTGACTTGTTGAAATGTCGAATGCGAGACCTGATGTTGGAATGAATCGGTTGAGAAATGTGGAAGGAAAAGCGTGTTCAAAAATGTGATAAGAATAACAAAATGAAAAATTTGGCTGTCGAATAACATATGGGTAAAACGCTCTTCAGCATTGAAACCATAATATTCCAGTAAGAGGTCGAATGCAAATATTAATATATATCTTTGTGTGTCCACAGGCAGCTGGAGTTGTCATGTCTGTGTGGACCTGTTGAAAGACAAGGCCTCATCCTTTGGCGAAGCATAATGACCGCCACTCCCTCAGCGTACACACACAATACTGTATAGCCTTTACACGCTCGCAGTGTACACACATTGAATGGGACCCAATAGAGAAAAATGAAACGCCTCTTTCTTATGCGTATCCTCTCCAAAGGATCATCCAATTTTGACGCCGTGTTCTGTCCACATTAGACAATTTAATGTTGACCATCTGTCTAGTACAGTTGTCTATCACCAAGGAAAGAGAACGAGCCCTGCCACGAATATTGAAAAAATAATGTTTTTTATTGATGCCCCCCCCCAAAAAAAAGTGTTTATAATGTTACCTGATGAAGTGTCCAGCGGGACCCTTTATACACACACTCCAGTGCAGTTTTGGGGATTTGGGATTTTTTTTTTTCTCTCTACCTCTCATGTAGCCAAGACCACCTTTCACTCGTCCGTCTACCTCACCGCTCTAGCGAATCTCATAAATCTTTTCCATTTTTATTTTATTTTAAATTATTTCACCTAAACTGTACAATTCAACTGAAAAAGAAGTAAATCTGAGTGGGATTTTTTTTTTCAAGTGTAAAAAAAGTATGTTGTTTGGGAAAGTGCGTCTTCCCTTTAAATCCGTAATTCAGAATTCATTTTCCTTTGTTCAAAACAGGAAATTGAAAAAAATGCTATATCTATTTACATCATAACATACTCATGTTTTTGACCCTGTAAAGCAAAAAAATAAATAAATGTGAATTTGACACACCACGGAGAAAAGTGTTGTTAACAACCCTGCCAAATTTTAATGATTAACAATATTGCCAAGTCTATAAAGTAAGCCTCGAAAATGGTGAAAAATAAAGCCTGGAGTTGGACGTCGGCCACGAGATGAATGGGGAAAAATGGAGCAGGTTCAACCACTGCACAGCAGACGGAGAAGTCGAAAATGGTAGCGGGATAACGACAGATCGGAAGAAAGTCGTCCATCTGAGCCGTCAAGATAGAAACTGACGAGAGCTACCTGGCTAGCGGTTCCAGCCAGCGAGAGCTTCCCGCAACCAAAACAGCTGAAAGCCTGCCTGGGTTCCACCTTTGGTCATGGTACGGTGATGAACATAATGTGACTGCCAACCGGTTGCCCAAATATATCACATGGACGTTTAAGTTCTAACTGTATATAGTAGCGGCGGGACAACTTGTGATGAAACAAAAGGGGTAAACAAACAGATGTGTCTCTTCGTTTTTGAGTTGCAAATGTTGCCATTGTCTTTTCCCCTGATTTCTTCAGAAGAGTAACAACCCTTGAATCCAAATCTTTGGAGCCACCTCTGTGGTACTCGCTCAATGAGGTGGCCTCAGCACTCAGCTCATAGCATACTGCGTATTGCCAGGTTTGTGATACACATGATCCAAAAATTACGTAATTTCAGAAACAAATGGCACACGAAAATGACAAGTCAGATTTTCAAATGTAAACAGTATGACTTGTCAAGTCATGTAAATGTATCAGTCATAGTCAAATAGACACTTTTGAATACTAAGTCAGTTATTTCTCAAGCTCATGTAGTACACACCCCAGTCCGGTAGGTGGCGGGAATTGACGTAAAAGACTTGCAGACCGCCATTCAAATCCAACGTGAAGGAGAAGAAGATGGGGGCGTGGTTTGTCTCCGGTGGTAGCGGAGACAAATGTTCCCCCCGCCCCCCAAACATGGACCCTGCTAGCCGGACCGCTGTCGGGATTTTGGTCACGCTGCTCTGCGGCTACCTGTGTCGGGCAGCGCTTACCACCGAATTCTTCTCGACGCTGACGCTGTTCAACGGCGAGCTCCACAAGGACGGGTGCGGCTCGCTTTCCGACTGGGAAGAATACCCGGCGGACTGCGGTAAACGAAAGGGGGAAGGAAAGTGTTGTTTTAATTTTGAAAGCCACGTACTCCTAACTCAACTAGCTAATGCTAACCTACCCGAACTAGTGAGAACAATCCTTTTGACAGCCCTTGAGCGACCTTATTTTTCCCCTGTTCTGTGTGTGAATGTTTCTTTAACAACTGATTTGGCGTGTTAATTAATTTTTAAATAATATTGTAAATTTAAACCAAAAAAAATAAATGTAAGTGGCAGCCTTTCCTGCAGTTTCGTTCGTGTTGAATCTTTAAATGTATTAAATTAGTGTAGGTATTAGTATTATGCATTAGTTTACTCGTTAATTCTTACTCTAGACTACTGCCTTTGTATCCAATGGATATGGAATTAATTCATAATTCATTCATTCATTCAAGCTAAGCTAAAGGCTAAGTGGCTACACAACAAGTGGAGATACAAGCCTGTTGTGCAGTGGGGGCCCATCTGTGCGCATCCTACCTTTTCCCTTTGAAAAAGTCATTTGACACTGTACTTTTTGTAGAGATGTTTATACTGTGTTATTTCACTCCACTGCAGTTTGGGACCTAAATATCTAATATATGTCTCCTTTCAGAATCATCCATTTTGCAGGTGGATGACCCAAACTGCGAGGAGGGCAGCAACCCGCCCTGCGAGTCAGTGTTCTCCCTCAATGCCGAGAAGATTCTTGTGAGGACGCACCGGTAAAATGCTTCACGGAGCATGAATGTATAATCTGATCTGGAAATGTTCTTTGTTGACTCACAGAATCAAGCCAAGCAGTTTATAGAGCAGAAGAAAATCCCCTTCCCCATCGAAAACAGAAACACAAACGAGGAACTCGGTATGTCATCGTTTTACCAGCTAATTGAGACTCTCTTGCATCCTGGTTTAGCACCTCCGTTTGTGCTTTTTTTTTATTTTTTTTTTTAATTTAAGCCATTGGCTACGTTTTGATTGGCAACGGCCTCTATGATGAAGCCATCAAGCACTTCTCCCTCCTTCTTCAGGTACGTCCAAACATCATCATCTCAAAATTTGAATGTTGCTCCATGTTTTTTTTTGCCCTTTTTTTTTTTTTCTATGGCTGCAGAGCGACCCCGAGCTGGTCAGTGCCATTTATGGCCGAGGGATTGCCTATGGCAAGAAAAGTCATCAGGTGAGTGACACAAAATTTTTAAAAGTTGCCATTTTGTCTACTTTTTTAGCCACAAAATGTGTTGTTGGGCCGAAATGCATTTAGTCCTGTAATTAACAATAAGAACAGCTGTAACAAGTGTAAATGTTGCTGCTCTCCCCTGCGGTCACCAGGACATCAAAAATGCTGACCTGGCGTTGTACGAGCTCACCAGAGTCATCACGCTGGAGCCCAACTGGCCCGAAGTGTATGAGCAGAGAGCAGAGGTTAGCTGCCTCCTCGACACACAACAACGTTTCTTTCTCACCCCCCCCCCAAAAAAAAAACACATTTTACCCCCTCGTTCAACTACAATAACAATGTAATGTGTGTCTTTGTATTTATGTGTAGATTCTGTCTCCTCTGGGTCGCATCAGCGAGGCGCTGGCAGACCTAACCAAAGCCATCCAGCTGCAGCCGTCAGCTCGACTCTACAGACACAGAGGAACGTTACTCTTCATCTCCGAGGTTTGAAATATAATACACCCTGTGTATATGTGTTTGCGTGTTTATGTCAGTGGCAGGCCGTGCATTTGGTACTTACGCCTTCAGTAGGAACGTTGAAACTGAACTTTGAAATCAGATTTGTGAAAGAAACAGTCTTATTGCTAATATAGTTTGTTACATCGGTTAGTTCTACTGATTCTGAAGGCAACACACAGAGGCTAAAATCATAGACAAAAAAAAAACATCCGCATGTACTGGAGGTCAAATGATGAGGCTGGACTGTTGGGAATAAATTAATACAGTGTCATGTAAAAAATATTACAATTTAGGTTGTAAATGCAGGTCAGTGCTTTTGGAAGGCCTTGCTAGCTAGCCCTTATCTCCACTGTTTTTATGTACAAACAGTATTTGTAGGTGTGTGTATGTATGCATGTATGCATGTATGTATGTATATGGTGACCACCTCAACTCTACCAGGACTATGTGGCAGCCTCGGAGGACTTCCAGCAGTCTTTGGAGCTGAAGAAGAATCAGCCCATCGCCATGCTCTACAAAGGGCTCACCTTCTTCCACAGAGGCATGCTCAAGGTGCTGTCTTTGGCTGACATGAATTTTTGCCCCTTAAATTTCTGTTATTCATGGAGAAATTAGTAAAAACTGTGGAAAAATGTCTTATACAGGGTGACCGCAGATCCTTCAATATTATTTTTCCAAAACGAAAGCCTCAATTACAGTTAAAAATGCAACATAATCCTTAAATCCAGTCCTCTGTTGTATGCTCAGGAGGCCATTGAGACGTTCAAAGAGGCGCTGAAACTCAAGTCCGACTTCATAGATGCTTACAAGAGCCTGGGACAAGCCTACAGGTACACTAACGTCCTGTTTTCCTTTTTCGCTCACACTTCTTGGCCCTTGTTTCACTCTAGTTCTTCCTTCATCCCTCGCAGAGAACTGGGTGACTTCGAGGCGGCAATGGAAAGTTTCCAGAAGGCCCTCATGCTGAACCAGAACCACATCCAGTCCCTGCAGCTCCGAGGCATGATGCTTTACCACCACGGCTCCCTTCAGGAAGCTATTAGCAACTTCAAGGTGGGTCCACAACTTCAAAGTACACACATTTACGGAAATATAATGCAAATAAATGTACTTTCAACGGTGTGTTAGATGATGTCAGCATTTGATGTCACTTATAAAGTAGTTTAAAAAATAAGTGTTGGATGTTTTCACACAGTTGTCCCTGTTTTCTGGAATATTCTATTAGTACGAGATAGAGAAAATCCACGAGTATGTGACGCCGCTCCGAAAAAGGTAGGTAATTGCCTATAGATGCCAGAAGATGGTGGCAAAGCATTATTTTTCTATTAGACATGGCGATGGTCTGACTAACTAAAGCTCTTCCCCTTACTGCAACATAGTTCCTTGTAACCAAGATGCTGCCAAAGCAATAGTTTTATATTAGACATGGCTAGCGCAAAAAACATTGCATTGTGAGTAAATAAGACAACCGGGTTCCTTAAAAAAAATTCACAAATCGCTAATATGTGGGGGAACACTGTACCCCGACTTACAAACTCACCTTTTTTCCAAATCTTGATACTACCTCTAAAGGCGGACGTTTGTCGACTCACCTCTTTGGAAATTTAAACAAGACCTTGAATGTTGTTTTCCTTTCAGAGGTGCCTCCAGCTGGAGCCATACAACGAGGTGTGCCAGTACATGAAGGGCCTGAGTCACGTGGCCATGGGGCAATTCTACGAGGGTATCAAAGCGCAGACCAAAGTCATGCTCAACGACCCACTGCTGGGACAAAAGGCCAGCTCAGAGTACCTCAAAGTCAAATACCTCCGAGGTGGGCGCCGTCAATGCGTCAGTCTGACGTTCCAGATAATTCTGAGTAACACTCGAGTGATTTTGTTTTGCTCAACCAGAGTACTCTCGCTATCTGCACTCCCACCTGGACGTCCCGGTCGCCGAGTACAACGTGGACCAGGACTTGCCAGGAAACTTCAAGAATCACTGGGCCAAGAATTTGCCCTTTCTCATTGAAGACTACGAGGAGCAACCTGGCCTACAGCCGCATATCAAGTATGTGTTTGCTCCCTCCCTCAAGGAAGCTACAAACTGTGACTAGAAAACCTTGTGGGGTGGGGGGGTGATTCAGATCCACATTGACTTTAGTTTCTCCGTAATTGTACGTTCCTACGTTTGACTCCACCGACTCTTATGATCCTCTTAGTCTGCTGCTACTTAAAAAAAAACTGTGTTTTATATGGTGCCTACTACTCTTTTGACTGAAACACTGCATAACTACATGGTGGATGACTGGTGAGCACGTCTCCCTCACAGTGCTGAGGACTGGGGTTCAATCCCCGGCCCCGCCTGTGTGGAGTTTGCATGTTCTCCCCGTGCCTGCGTGGGTTTTCTCCGGGCACTCCGGTTTCCTTCCACATCCCAAAAACATGCATGGTAGGTTTATTGAAGACTGTAAATTGCCTGTAGGTGTGAATGTGAGTACGAATGGTTGTTTTTTTTTTCCCTATGTGCCCCCCCGTTAGACAGCGGTATCCCTTCGATAGCTCAGGTGGTAGAGCGGAGGACTGTAGAGGTTTAAAGCTGAAATCCTTAGGTCGGTGGTTCAATTCTGGCTCGAAGGATCTTTAGAGAATCTTCAATCTTTATCTTAATCCAAACCCGTTCGAGAAAATGAAATTACTCCATTCTGCACAAACCATTAGAGCGGTGTCCCTTCGATAGCTCAGTTCGTAGAGCGGAGGACTGGAGAGGTTTAAAGCTGCAATCCTTAGGTCGATGGTTCAATTCTGGCTCGAAGGATCTTTAGAGAATCTTCAATCTTTATCTTAATCCAAACCCGTTCGAGAAAAGGAAATTACTCCATTCTACACAAACCTTTAGACTGCAGTATCCCTTCGATAGCTCAGTTGGTAGAGCGGAGGACTGTAAAGGTTTAAAGCAGCAATCCTTAGATCGCTGGTTCAATTCTGGCTCGAAGGATGTTTTTGAGAATCTTTATCCAAATCCAAACCCGCTTGAGAAAATGAAATTACTCCATTCTACACAAACCGTTAAACCACAGTATCCCTTCGATAACGCAGTTGGTAGAGCAGAGGACTGTAGAGGTTTAAAGCTGAAATCCTTAGGTCGCTGGTTCAATTCTGGCTCGAAGGATCTTTTTGAGAATCTTCAATCTTTATCTTAATCCAAACCCGCTTGAGAAAATGAAATTACTCCATTCTACACAAACCGTTAAATCACAGTATCCCTTCGATAGCTCAGTTGGTAGAGCGGAGGACTGTAGAGGTTTAAAGCTGAAATCCTTAGGTCGCTGGTTCAATTCTGGCTCGAAGGATCTTTTTGAGAATCTTTATCCAAATCCAAACCCGCTTGAGAAAATGAAATTACTCCATTCCACACAAACCATTAAACCACAGTATCCCTTCGATAACGCAGTTGGTAGAGCAGAGGACTGTAGAGGTTTAAAGCTGAAATCCTTAGGTCGCTGGTTCAATTCTGGCTCGAAGGATGTTTTTGAGAATCTTCAATCTTTATCTTAAT
This sequence comes from Phyllopteryx taeniolatus, assembly GCF_024500385.1. Lineage (NCBI taxonomy): Eukaryota > Metazoa > Chordata > Actinopteri > Syngnathiformes > Syngnathidae > Phyllopteryx > Phyllopteryx taeniolatus. The sequence continues at coordinate 13,922,968 of NC_084519.1, forward strand.
CCAAACCCGCTTGAGAAAATGAAATTACTCCATTCTACACAAACCATTAGATTGTGGTATCCCTTCGATAGCTCAGTTGGTAGAGCGGAGGACTGTAGAGGTTTAAAGCTGAAATCCTTAGGTCGCTGGTTCAATTCTGGCTCGAAGGATCTTTTTGAGAATCTTCAATCTTTATCTTCATCCAAACGTTCGAGAAAAGGAAATTACTCCATTCTACACAAACCTTTAGACTGCAGTGTCCCTTCGATAGCTCAGTTGGTAGAGCGGAGGACTGTAGAGGTTTAAAGCTGAAATCCTTAGGTCGCTGGTTCAATTCTGGCTCGAAGGATGTTTTTGAGAATCTTCAATCTTTATCTTAATCCAAACCCGCTTGAGAAAATGAAATTACTCCATTCTACACAAACCATTAGATTGTGGTATCCCTTCGATAGCTCAGTTGGTAGAGCGGAGGACTGTAGAGGTTTAAAGCTGAAATCCTTAGGTCGCTGGTTCAATTCTGGCTCGAAGGATCTTTTTGAGAATCTTCAATCTTTATCTTCATCCAAACCTTCGAGAAAAGGAAATTACTCCATTCTACACAAACGTTTAGACTGCAGTATCCCTTCGATAGCTCAGTTGGTAGAGCGGAGGACTGTAGAGGTTTAAAGCAGCAATCCTTAGGTCGCTGGTTCAATTCTGGCTCGAAGGATGTTTTTGAGAATCTTCAATCTTTATCCAAATCCAAACTCGCTTGAGAAAATGAAATTACTCCATTCTACACAAACCGTTAAACCACAGTATCCCTTCGATAACGCAGTTGGTAGAGCAGAGGACTGTAGAGGTTTAAAGCTGAAATCCTTAGGTCGCTGGTTCAATTCTGGCTCGAAGGATGTTTTTGAGAATCTTCAATCTTTATCTTAATCCAAACCCATTCAAGAAAATGAAATTACTCCATTCTACACAAACCATTAGATTGTGGTATCCCTTCGATAGCTCAGTTGGTAGAGCGGAGGACTGTAGAGGTTTAAAGCTGAAATCCTTAGGTCGCTGGTTCAATTCTGGCTCGAAGGATCTTTTTGAGAATCTTCAATCTTTATCTTAATCCAAACCCGCTTGAGAAAATGAAATTACTCCATTCTACACAAACCGTTAAACCACAGTATCCCTTCGATAGCTCAGTTGGTAGAGCAGAGGACTGTAGAGGTTTAAAGCTGAAATCCTTAGGTCGCTGGTTCAATTCTGGCTCGAAAGATGTTTTTGAGAATCTTCATCTTAATCCAAACCCGTTCGAGAAAAGGAAATTACTCCATTCTACATAAACCGTTAGACTACAGTATCCCTTTGATAACTCAGTTGGTAGAGCGGAGGACTGTAGAGGTTTAAAGCAGCAATCCTTAGGTCGCTGGTTCAATTCTGGCTCGAAGGATCTTTTTGAGAATCTTCAATCTTTATCTTCATCCAAACCTTCGAGAAAATGAAATTACTCCATTCTACACAAACCGTTAGACTGCAGTATCCCTTCGATAGCTCAGTTGGTAGAGCGGAGGACTGTAGAGGTTTAAAGCAGCAATCCTTAGGTTGCTGGTTCAATTCTGGCTCGAAGGATGTTTTTGAGAATCTTCAATCTTTATCCAAATCCAAACTCGCTTGAGAAAATGAAATTACTCCATTCTACACAAACCGTAAAAGGGACGTATCCCTTCGATAGCTCAGTTGGTAGAGCGGAGGACTGTAGAGGTTTAAAGCAGCAATCCTTAGGTCGCTGGTTCAATTCTGGCTCGAAGGATGTTTTTGAGAATCTTCAATCTTTATCTTAATCCAAACCCGCTTGAGAAAATGAAATTACTCCATTCTACACAAACCATTAGATTGTGGTATCCCTTCGATAGCTCAGTTGGTAGAGCGGAGGACTGTAGAGGTTTAAAGCTGAAATCCTTAGGTCGCTGGTTCAATTCTGGCTCGAAGGATCTTTTTGAGAATCTTCAATCTTTATCTTCATCCAAACGTTCGAGAAAAGAAAATTACTCCATTCTACACAAACCTTTAGACTGCAGTGTCCCTTCGATAGCTCAGTTGGTAGAGCGGAGGACTGTAGAGGTTTAAAGCAGCAATCCTTAGGTCGCTGGTTCAATTCTGGCTCGAAGGATCTTTTTGAGAATCTTCAATCTTTATCTTAATCCAAACCCGCTTGAGAAAATGAAATTACTCCATTCTACACAAACCGTTAAACCACAGTATCCCTTCGATAGCTCAGTTGGTAGAGCGGAGGACTGTAGAGGTTTAAAGCTGAAATCCTTAGGTCGCTGGTTCAATTCTGGCTCGAAGGATCTTTTTGAGAATCTTCAATCTTTATCTTCATCTTGAGAAAATGAAATTACTCCATTCTACACAAACCATTAAACCACAGTATCCCTTCGATAACGCAGTTGGTAGAGCAGAGGACTGTAGAGGTTTAAAGCTTAAATCCTTAGGTCGCTGGTTCAATTCTGGCTCGAAGGATGTTTTTGAGAATCTTCAATCTTTATCTTAATCCAAACCCATTCAAGAAAATGATATTACTCCATTCTACACAAACCATTAGATTGTGGTATCCCTTCGATAGCTCAGTTGGTAGAGCGGAGGACTGTAGAGGTTTAAAGCTGAAATCCTTAGGTCGCTGGTTCAATTCTGGCTCGAAGGATCTTTTTGAGAATCTTCAATCTTTATCTTCATCCAAACCTTCGAGAAAAGGAAATTACTCCATTCTACACAAACCGCGAAACTGCAGTATCCCTTCGATAGCTCAGTTGGTGGAGCGGAGGACTGTAGAGGTTTAAAGCTGAAATCATTAGGTCGCTGGTTCAATTCTGGCTCGAAGGATCTTTTTGAGAATCTTCAATCTTTATCTTAATCCAAACCTGTTCGAGAAAAGTAAATTACTCCATTCTACACAAACCGTTAAACCACAGTATCCCTTCGATAACGCAGTTGGTAGAGCAGAGGACTGTAGAGGTTTAAAGCTGAAATCCTTAGGTCGCTGGTTCAATTCTGGCTTGAAGGATGTTTTTGAGAATCTTCAATCTTTATCTTAATCCAAACCCATTCAAGAAAATGAAATTACTCCATTTTACACAAACCATTAGATTGTGGTGTCCCTTCGATAGCTCAGTTGGTAGAGCGGAGGACTGTAGAGGTTTAAAGCAGCAATCCTTAGGTCGCTGGTTCAATTCTGGCTCGAAGGATGTTTTTGAGAATCTTTATCCAAATCCAAACCCGCTTGAGAAAATGAAATTACTCCATTCTACACAAACCGTTAAACCACAGTATCCCTTCGATAACGCAGTTGGTAGAGCAGAGGACTGTAGAGGTTTAAAGCTGAAATCCTTAGGTCGCTGGTTCAATTCTGGCTCGAAGGATGTTTTTGAGAATCTTCAATCTTTATCTTAATCCAAACCCATTCAAGAAAATGAAATTACTCCATTCTACACAAACCATTAGATTGTGGTATCCCTTCGATAGCTCAGTTGGTAGAGCGGAGGACTGTAGAGGTTTAAAGCTGAAATCCTTAGGTCGCTGGTTCAATTCTGGCTCGAAGGATCTTTTTGAGAATCTTCAATCTTTATCTTAATCCAAACCCGCTTGAGAAAATGAAATTACTCCATTCTACACAAACCGTTAAACCACAGTATCCCTTCGATAACTCAGTTGGTAGAGCGGAGGACTGTAGAGGTTTAAAGCTGAAATCCTTAGGTCGCTGGTTCAATTCAGGCTCGAAGGATATTTTTGAGAATCTTCAATCTTTATCTTCATCTTGAGAAAATGAAAATTACTCCATTCTACGCAAACCGTTTAACCGCAGTATCCCTTCGATAGCTCAGTTGGTAGAGCGGAGGACTGTAGAGGTTTAAAGCAGCAATCCTTAGGTCGCTGGTTCAATTCTGGCTCGAAGGATGTTTTTGAGAATCTTTATCCAAATCCAAACCCGCTTGAGAAAATGAAATTACTCCATTCTACACAAACCGTTAAACCACAGTATCCCTTCGATAACGCAGTTGGTAGAGCAGAGGACTGTAGAGGTTTAAAGCTGAAATCCTTAGGTCGCTGGTTCAATTCTGGCTCGAAGGATGTTTTTGAGAATCTTCAATCTTTATCTTAATCCAAACCCATTCAAGAAAATGAAATTACTCCATTCTACACAAACCATTAGATTGTGGTATCCCTTCGATAGCTCAGTTGGTAGAGCGGAGGACTGTAGAGGTTTAAAGCTGAAATCCTTAGGTCGCTGGTTCAATTCTGGCTCGAAGGATCTTTTTGAGAATCTTCAATCTTTATCTTAATCCAAACCCGCTTGAGAAAATGAAATTACTCCATTCTACACAAACCGTTAGACCACAGTATCCCTTCGATAGCTCAGTTGGTAGAGCGGAGGACTGTAGAGGTTTAAAGCTGAAATCCTTAGGTCGCTGGTTCAATTCTGGCTCGAAGGATGTTTTTGAGAATCTTTATCCAAATCCAAACCCGCTTGAGAAAATGAAATTACTCCATTCTACACAAACCGTTAAACCACAGTATCCCTTCGATAACGCAGTTGGTAGAGCAGAGCACTGTAGAGGTTTAAAGCTGAAATCCTTAGGTCGCTGGTTCAATTCTGGCTCGAAGGATCTTTTTGAGAATCTTCAATCTTTATCTTAATCCAAACCCGCTTGAGAAAATGAAATTACTCCATTCTACACAAACCGTTAAACCACAGTATCCCTTCGATAGCTCAGTTGGTAGAGCGGAGGACTGTAGAGGTTTAAAGCTGAAATCCTTAGGTCGCTGGTTCAATTCTGGCTCGAAAGATGTTTTTGAGAATCTTCATCTTAATCCAAACCCGTTCGAGAAAAGGAAATTACTCCATTCTACACAAACCGTTAGACTACAGTATCCCTTTGATAACTCAGTTGGTAGAGCGGAGGACTGTAGAGGTTTAAAGCAGCAATCCTTAGGTCGCTGGTTCAATTCTGGCTCGAAGGATCTTTTTGAGAATCTTCAATCTTTATCTTCATCCAAACCTTCGAGAAAAGGAAATTACTCCATTCTACACAAACCGTTAGACTGCAGTATCCCTTCGATAGCTCAGTTGGTCGAGCGGAGGACTGTAGAGGTTTAAAGCAGCAATCCTTAGGTTGCTGGTTCAATTCTGGCTCGAAGGATATTTTTGAGAATCTTCAATCTTTATCCAAATCCAAACTCGCTTGAGAAAATGAAATTACTCCATTCTACACAAACCGTAAAAGGGACGTATCCCTTCGATAGCTCAGTTGGTAGAGCGGAGGACTGTAGAGGTTTAAAGGAGCAATCCTTAGGTCGCTGGTTCAATTCTGGCTCGAAGGATCTTTTTGAGAATCTTCAATCTTTATCTTAATCCAAACCCGCTTGAGAAAATGAAATTACTCCATTCTACACAAACCGTTAAACCACAGTATCCCTTCGATAGCTCAGTTGGTAGAGCGGAGGACTGTAGAGGTTTAAAGCTGAAATCCTTAGGTCGCTGGTTCAATTCTGGCTCGAAGGATCTTTTTGAGAATCTTCAATCTTTATCTTCATCTTGAGAAAATGAAATTACTCCATTCTACACAAACCATTAAACCACAGTATCCCTTCGATAACGCAGTTGGTAGAGCAGAGGACTGTAGAGGTTTAAAGCTTAAATCCTTAGGTCGCTGGTTCAATTCTGGCTCGAAGGATGTTTTTGAGAATCTTCAATCTTTATCTTAATCCAAACCCATTCAAGAAAATGAAATTACTCCATTCTACACAAACCATTACATTGTGGTATCCCTTCGATAGCTCAGTTGGTAGAGCGGAGGACTGTAGAGGTTTAAAGCTGAAATCCTTAGGTCGCTGGTTCAATTCTGGCTCGAAGGATCTTTTTGAGAATCTTCAATCTTTATCTTCATCCAAACCTTCGAGAAAAGGAAATTACTCCATTCTACACAAACCGTGAAACTGCAGTATCCCTTCGATAGCTCAGTTGGTAGAGCGGAGGACTGTAGAGGTTTAAAGCTGAAATCATTAGGTCGCTGGTTCAATTCTGGCTCGAAGGATCGTTTTGAGAATCTTCAATCTTTATCTTAATCCAAACCTGTTCGAGAAAAGTAAATTACTCCATTCTACACAAACCGTTAAACCACAGTATCCCTTCGATAACGCAGTTGGTAGAGCAGAGGACTGTAGAGGTTTAAAGCTGAAATCCTTAGGTAGCTGGTTCAATTCTGGCTTGAAGGATGTTTTTGAGAATCTTCAATCTTTATCTTAATCCAAACCCATTCAAGAAAATGAAATTACTCCATTTTACACAAACCATTAGATTGTGGTGTCCCTTCGATAGCTCAGTTGGTAGAACGGAGGACTGTAGAGGTTTAAAGCTGAAATCCTTAGGTCGCTGGTTCAATTCTGGCTCGAAGGATCTTTTTGAGAATCTTCAATCTTTATCTTAATCCAAACCCGCTTGAGAAAATGAAATTACTCCATTCTACACAAACCGTTAAACCACAGTATCCCTTCGATAACTCAGTTGGTAGAGCGGAGGACTGTAGAGGTTTAAAGCTGGAATCCTTAGGTCGCTGGTTCAATTCTGGCTCGAAGGATCTTTTTGAGAATCTTCAATCTTTATCTTCATCTTGAGAAAATGAAAATTACTCCATTCTACGCAAACCGTTTAACCGCAGTATCCCTTCGATAGCTCAGTTGGTAGAGCGGAGGACTGTAGAGGTTTAAAGCAGCAATCCTTAGGTCGCTGGTTCAATTCTGGCTCGAAGGATGTTTTTGAGAATCTTTATCCAAATCCAAACCCGCTTGAGAAAATGAAATTACTCCATTCTACACAAACCTTTAAACCACAGTATCCCTTCGATAACGCAGTTGGTAGAGCAGAGGACTGTAGAGGTTTAAAGCTGAAATCCTTAGGTCGCTGGTTCAATTCTGGCTCGAAGGATGTTTTTGAGAATCTTCAATCTTTATCTTAATCCAAACCCATTCAAGAAAATGAAATTACTCCATTCTACACAAACCATTAGATTGTGGTATCCCTTCGATAGCTCAGTTGGTAGAGCGGAGGACTGTAGAGGTTTAAAGCTGAAATCCTTAGGGCGCTGGTTCAATTCTGGCTCGAAGGATCTTTTTGAGAATCTTCAATCTTTATCTTAATCCAAACCCGCTTGAGAAAATGAAATTACTCCATTCTACACAAACCGTTAGACCACAGTATCCCTTCGATAGCTCAGTTGGTAGAGCGGAGGGCTGTAGAGGTTTAAAGCTGAAATCCTTAGGTCGCTGGTTCAATTCTGGCTCGAAGGATCTTTTTGAGAATCTTCAATCTTTATCTTCATCTTGAGAAAATGAAAGTTACTCCATTCTACGCAAACCGTTTAACCGCAGTATCCCTTCGATAGCTCAGTTGGTAGAGCGGAGGACTGTAAAGGTTTAAAGCAGCAATCCTTAGGTCGCTGGTTCAATTCTGGCTCGAAGGATGTTTTTGAGAATCTTTATCCAAATCCAAACCCGCTTGAGAAAATGAAATTACTCCATTCTACACAAACCGTTAAACAACAGTATCCCTTCGATAACGCAGTTGGTAGAGCAGAGGACTGTAGAGGTTTAAAGCTGAAATCCTTAGGTCACTGGTTCAATTCTGGCTCGAAGGATGTTTTTGAGAATCTTCAATCTTTATCTTAATCCAAACCCGCTTGAGAAAATGAAATTACTCCATTCTACACAAACCATTAGATTGTGGTATCCCTTCGATAGCTCAGTTGGTAGAGCGCAGGACTGTAGAGGTTTAAAGCTGAAATCCTTAGGTCGCTGGTTCAATTCTGGCTCGAAGGATCTTTTTGAGAATCTTCAATCTTTATCTTAATCCAAACCCCCTTGAGAAAATGAAATTACTCCATTCTACACAAACCATTAAACCACAGTATCCCTTCGATAGCTCAGTTGGTAGAGCGGAGGACTGTAGAGGTTTAAAGCTGAAATCCTTAGGTCGCTGGTTCAATTCTGGCTCGAAGGATCTTTTTGAGAATCTTTATCCAAATCCAAACCCGCTTGAGAAAATGAAATTACTCCATTCTACACAAACCGTTAAACCACAGTATCCCTTCGATAACGCAGTTGTTAGAGCAGAGGACTGTAGAGGTTTAAAGCTGAAATCCTTAGGTCGCTGGTTCAGTTCTGGCTCGAAGGTTGTTTTTGAGAATCTTCAATCTTTATCTTAATCCAAACCCATTCAAGAAAATGAAATTACTCCATTCTACACAAACCATTAGATTGTGGTATCCCTTCGATAGCTCAGTTGGTAGAGCGGAGGACTGTAGAGGTTTAAAGCTGAAATCCTTAGGTCGCTGGTTCAATTCTGGCTCGAAGGATCTTTTTGAGAATCTTCAATCTTTATCTTCATCCAAACCTTCGAGAAAAGGAAATTACTCCATTCTACACAAACCGTGAAACTGCAGTATCCCTTCGATAGCTCAGTTGGTAGAGCGGAGGACTGTAGAGGTTTAAAGCTGAAATCATTAGGTCGCTGGTTCAATTCTGGCTCGAAGGATCTTTTTGAGAATCTTCAATCTTTATCTTCATCTTGAGAAAATGAAAATTACTCCATTCTACGCAAACCGTTCAACCGCAGTATCCCTTCGATAGCTCAGTTGGTAGAGCGGAGGACTGTAGAGGTTTAAAGCAGCAATCCTTAGGTCGGTGGTTCAATTCTGGCTCGAAGGATGTTTTTGAGAATCTTTATCCAAATCCAAACCCGCTTGAGAAAATGAAATTACTCCATTCTACACAAACCGTTAAATCACAGTATCCCTTCGATAGCTCAGTTGGTAGAGCGGAGGACTGTAGAGGTTTAAAGCTGAAATCCTTAGGTCGCTGGTTCAATTCTGGCTCGAAGGATCTTTTTGAGAATCTTTATCCAAATCCAAACCCGCTTGAGAAAATGAAATTACTCCATTCCACACAAACCGTTAAACCACAGTATCCCTTCGATAACGCAGCTGGTAGAGCAGAGGACTGTAGAGGTTTAAAGCTGAAATCCTTAGGTCGCTGGTTCAATTCTGGCTCGAAGGATGTTTTTGAGAATCTTCAATCTTGATCTTAATCCAAACCCGCTTGAGAAAATGAAATTACTCCATTCTACACAAACCATTAGATTGTGGTATCCCTTCGATAGCTCAGTTGGTAGAGCGGAGGACTGTAGAGGTTTAAAGCTGAAATCCTTAGGTCGCTGGTTCAATTCTGGCTCGAAGGATCTTTTTGAGAATCTTCAATCTTTATCTTAATCCAAACCCGTTCGAGAAAAGGAAATTACTCCATTCTACACAAACCTTTAGACTGCAGTGTCCCTTCGATAGCTCAGTTGGTAGAGCGGAGGACTGTAGAGGTTTAAAGCTGAAATCCTTAGGTCGCTGGTTCAATTCTGGCTCGAAGGATGTTTTTGAGAATCTTCAATCTTTATCTTAATCCAAACCCGCTTGAGAAAATGAAATTACTCCATTCTACACAAACCATTAGATTGTGGTATCCCTTCGATAGCTCAGTTGGTAGAGCGGAGGACTGTAGAGGTTTAAAGCTGAAATCCTTAGGTCGCTGGTTCAATTCTGTCCCTTCGATAGCTCAGTTGGTAGAGCGGAGGACTGTAGAGGTTTAAAGCTGAAATCCTTAGGTCGCTGGTTCAATTCAGGCTCGAAGGATCTTTTTGAGAATCTTCAATCTTTATCTTAATCCAAACCCGCTTGAGAAAATGAAATTACTCCATTCTACACAAACCGTTAAACCACAGTATCCCTTCGATAACTCAGTTGGTAGAGCGGAGGACTGTAGAGGTTTAAAGCTGAAATCCTTAGGTCGCTGGTTCAATTCTGGCTCGAAGGATCTTTTTGAGAATCTTCAATCTTTATCTTCATCTTGAGAAAATGAAATTACTCCATTCTACACAAACCATTAAACCACAGTATCCCTTCGATAACGCAGTTGGTAGAGCAGAGGACTGTAGAGGTTTAAAGCTTAAATCCTTAGGTCGCTGGTTCAATTCTGGCTCGAAGGATGTTTTTGAGAATCTTCAATCTTTATCTTAATCCAAACCCATTCAAGAAAATGAAATTACTCCATTCTACACAAACCATTACATTGTGGTATCCCTTCGATAGCTCAGTTGGTAGAGCGGAGGACTGTAGAGGTTTAAAGCTGAAATCCTTAGGTCGCTGGTTCAATTCTGGCTCGAAGGATCTTTTTGAGAATCTTCAATCTTTATCTTCATCCAAACCTTAGAGAAAAGGAAATTACTCCATTCTACACAAACCGTGAAACTGCAGTATCCCTTCGATAGCTCAGTTGGTAGAGCGGAGGACTGTAGAGGTTTAAAGCTGAAATCATTAGGTCGCTGGTTCAATTCTGGCTCGAAGGATCTTTTTGAGAATCTTCAATCTTTATCTTAATCCAAACCTGTTCGAGAAAAGTAAATTACTCCATTCTACACAAACCGTTAAACCACAGTATCCCTTCGATAACGCAGTTGGTAGAGCAGAGGACTGTAGAGGTTTAAAGCTGAAATCCTTAGGTCGCTGGTTCAATTCTGGCTTGAAGGATGTTTTTGAGAATCTTCAATCTTTATCTTAATCCAAACCCATTCAAGAAAATGAAATTACTCCATTTTACACAAACCATTAGATTGTGGTGTCCCTTCGATAGCTCAGTTGGTAGAGCGGAGGACTGTAGAGGTTTAAAGCTGAAATCCTTAGGTCGCTGGTTCAATTCTGGCTCGAAGGATCTTTTTGAGAATCTTCAATCTTTATCTTAATCCAAACCCGCTTGAGAAAATGAAATTACTCCATTCTACACAAACCGTTAAACCACAGTATCCCTTCGATAACTCAGTTGGTAGAGCGGAGGACTGTAGAGGTTTAAAGCTGAAATCCTTAGGTCGCTGGTTCAATTCTGGCTCGAAGGATCTTTTTGAGAATCTTCAATCTTTATCTTCATCTTGAGAAAATGAAAATTACTCCATTCTACGCAAACCGTTTAACCGCAGTATCCCTTCGATAGCTCAGTTGGTAGAGCGGAGGACTGTAGAGGTTTAAAGCAGCAATCCTTAGGTCGCTGGTTCAATTCTGGCTCGAAGGATGTTTTTGAGAATCTTTATCCAAATCCAAACCCGCTTGAGAAAATGAAATTACTCCATTCTACACAAACCGTTAAACCACAGTATCCCTTCGATAACGCAGTTGGTAGAGCAGAGGACTGTAGAGGTTTAAAGCTGAAATCCTTAGGTCGCTGGTTCAATTCTGGCTCGAAGGATGTTTTTGAGAATCTTCAATCTTTATCTTAATCCAAACCCATTCAAGAAAATGAAATTACTCCATTCTACACAAACCATTAGATTGTGGTATCCCTTCGATAGCTCAGTTGGTAGAGCGGAGGACTGTAGAGGTTTAAAGCTGAAATCCTTAGGTCGCTGGTTCAATTCTGGCTCGAAGGATCTTTTTGAGAATCTTCAATCTTTATCTTAATCCAAACCCGCTTGAGAAAATGAAATTACTCCATTCTACACAAACCGTTAGACCACAGTATCCCTTCGATAGCTCAGTTGGTAGAGCGGAGGACTGTAGAGGTTTAAAGCTGAAATCCTTAGGTCGCTGGTTCAATTCTGGCTCGAAGGATCTTTTTGAGAATCTTCAATCTTTATCTTCATCTTGAGAAAATGAAAGTTACTCCATTCTACGCAAACCGTTTAACCGCAGTATCCCTTCGATAGCTCAGTTGGTAGAGCGGAGGACTGTAGAGGTTTAAAGCTGAAATCCTTAGGTCGCTGGTTCAATTCTGGCTCGAAGGATCTTTTTGAGAATCTTTATCCAAATCCAAACCCGCTTGAGAAAATGAAATTACTCCATTCTACACAAACCATTAAACCACAGTATCCCTTCGATAACGCAGTTGTTAGAGCAGAGGACTGTAGAGGTTTAAAGCTGAAATCCTTAGGTCGCTGGTTCAGTTCTGGCTCGAAGGTTGTTTTTGAGAATCTTCAATCTTTATCTTAATCCAAACCCATTCAAGAAAATGAAATTACTCCATTCTACACAAACCATTAGATTGTGGTATCCCTTCGATAGCTCAGTTGGTAGAGCGGAGGACTGTAGAGGTTTAAAGCTGAAATCCTTAGGTCGCTGGTTCAATTCTGGCTCGAAGGATCTTTTTGAGAATCTTCAATCTTTATCTTCATCCAAACCTTCGAGAAAAGGAAATTACTCCATTCTACACAAACCGTGAAACTGTGGTATCCCTTCGATAGCTCAGTTGGTAGAGCGGAGGACTGTAGAGGTTTAAAGCTGAAATCATTAGGTCGCTGGTTCAATTCTGGCTCGAAGGATCTTTTTGAGAATCTTCAATCTTTATCTTAATCCAAACCTGTTCGAGAAAAGTAAATTACTCCATTCTACACAAACCGTTAAACCACAGTATCCCTTCGATAACGCAGTTGGTAGAGCAGAGGACTGTAGAGGTTTAAAGCTGAAATCCTTAGGTCGCTGGTTCAATTCTGGCTCGAAGGATGTTTTTGAGAATCTTCAATCTTTATCTTAATCCAAACCCATTCAAGAAAATGAAATTACTCCATTTTACACAAACCATTAGATTGTGGTGTCCCTTCGATAGCTCAGTTGGTAGAGTGGAGGACTGTAGAGGTTTAAAGCTGAAATCCTTAGGTCGCTGGTTCAATTCTGGCTCGAAGGATCTTTTTGAGAATCTTCAATCTTTATCTTAATCCAAACCCGCTTGAGAAAATGAAATTACTCCATTCTACACAAACCATTAGATTGTGGTATCCCTTCGATAGCTCAGTTGGTAGAGCGGAGGACTGTAGAGGTTTAAAGCTGAAATCCTTAGGTCGCTGGTTCAATTCTGGCTCGAAGGATCTTTTTGAGAATCTTCAATCTTTATCTTCATCCAAACCTTCGAGAAAAGGAAATTACTCCATTCTACACAAACCGTGAAACTGCAGTATCCCTTCGATAGCTCAGTTGGTAGAGCGGAGGACTGTAGAGGTTTAAAGCTGAAATCATTAGGTCGCTGGTTCAATTCTGGCTCGAAGGATCTTTTTGAGAATCTTCAATCTTTATCTTAATCCAAACCTGTTCGAGAAAAGTAAATTACTCCATTCTACACAAACCGTTAAACCACAGTATCCCTTCGATAACGCAGTTGGTAGAGCAGAGGACTGTAGAGGTTTAAAGCTGAAATCGTTAGGTCGCTGGTTCAATTCTGGCTCGAAGGATGTTTTTGAGAATCTTCAGTCTTTATCTTAATCCAAACCCATTCAAGAAAATGAAATTACTCCATTTTACACAAACCATTAGATTGTGGTGTCCCTTCGATAGCTCAGTTGGTAGAGTGGAGGACTGTAGAGGTTTAAAGCTGAAATCCTTAGGTCGCTGGTTCAATTCTGGCTCGAAGGATCTTTTTGAGAATCTTCAATCTTTATCTTAATCCAAACCCGCTTGAGAAAATGAAATTACTCCATTCTACACAAACCGTTAGACCACAGTATCCCTTCGATAGCTCAGTTGGTAGAGCGGAGGACTGTAGAGGTTTAAAGCTGAAATCCTTAGGTCGCTGGTTCAATTCTGGCTCGAAGGATCTTTTTGAGAATCTTCAATCTTTATCTTCATCTTGAGAAAATGAAAATTACTCCATTCTACGCAAACCGTTTAACCGCAGTATCCCTTCGATAGCTCAGTTGGTAGAGCGGAGGACTGTAGAGGTTTAAAGCAGCAATCCTTAGGTCGCTGGTTCAATTCTGGCTCGAAGGATGTTTTTGAGAATCTTTATCCAAATCCAAACCCGCTTGAGAAAATGAAATTACTCCATTCTACACAAACCGTTAAATCACAGTATCCCTTCGATAGCTCAGTTGGTAGAGCGGAGGACTGTAGAGGTTTAAAGCTGAAATCCTTAGGTCGCTGGTTCAATTCTGGCTCGAAGGATCTTTTTGAGAATCTTTATCCAAATCCAAACCCGCTTGAGAAAATGAAATTACTCCATTCCACACAAACCGTTAAACCACAGTATCCCTTCGATAACGCAGTTGGTAGAGCAGAGGACTGTAGAGGTTTAAAGCTGAAATCCTTAGGTCGCTGGTTCAATTCTGGCTCGAAGGATGTTTTTGAGAATCTTCAATCTTTATCTTAATCCAAACCCGCTTGAGAAAATGAAATTACTCCATTCTACACAAACCATTAGATTGTGGTATCCCTTCGATAGCTCAGTTGGTAGAGCGGAGGACTGTAGAGGTTTAAAGCTGAAATCCTTAGGTCGCTGGTTCAATTCTGGCTCGAAGGATCTTTTTGAGAATCTTCAATCTTTATCTTAATCCAAACCCGTTCGAGAAAAGGAAATTACTCCATTCTACACAAACCTTTAGACTGCAGTGTCCCTTCGATAGCTCAGTTGGTAGAGCGGAGGACTGTAGAGGTTTAAAGCTGAAATCCTTAGGTCGCTGGTTCAATTCTGGCTCGAAGGATGTTTTTGAGAATCTTCAATCTTTATCTTAATCCAAACCCGCTTGAGAAAATGAAATTACTCCATTCTACACAAACCATTAGATTGTGGTATCCCTTCGATAGCTCAGTTGGTAGAGCGGAGGACTGTAGAGGTTTAAAGCTGAAATCCTTAGGTCGCTGGTTCAATTCTGGCTCGAAGGATCTTTTTGAGAATCTTCAATCTTTATCTTCATCCAAACCTTGGAGAAAAGGAAATTACTCCATTCTACACAAACCTTTAGATTGCAGTATCCCTTCGATAGCTCAGTTGGTAGAGCGGAGGACTGTAGAGGTTTAAAGCAGCAATCCTTAGGTCGCTGGTTCAATTCTGGCTCGAAGGATGTTTTTGAGAATCTTCAATCTTTATCCAAATCCAAACTCGCTTGAGAAAATGAAATTACTCCATTCTACACAAACCGTTAAACCACAGTATCCCTTCGATAACGCAGTTGGTAGAGCAGAGGACTGTAGAGGTTTAAAGCTGAAATCCTTAGGTCGCTGGTTCAATTCTGGCTCGAAGGATGTTTTTGAGAATCTTCAATCTTTATCTTAATCCAAACCCATTCAAGAAAATGAAATTACTCCATTCTACACAAACCATTAGATTGTGGTATCCCTTCGATAGCTCAGTTGGTAGAGCGGAGGACTGTAGAGGTTTAAAGCTGAAATCCTTAGGTCGCTGGTTCAATTCTGGCTCGAAGGATCTTTTTGAGAATCTTCAATCTTTATCTTAATCCAAACCCGCTTGAGAAAATGAAATTACTCCATTCTACACAAACCGTTAAACCACAGTATCCCTTCGATAGCTCAGTTGGTAGAGCGGAGGACTGTAGAGGTTTAAAGCTGAAATCCTTAGGTCGCTGGTTCAATTCTGGCTCGAAGGATGTTTTTGAGAATCTTCAATCTTTATCTTAATCCAAACCCATTCAAGAAAATGAAATTACTCCATTCTACACAAACCATTAGATTGTGGTATCCCTTCGATAGCTCAGTTGGTAGAGCGGAGGACTGTAGAGGTTTAAAGCTGAAATCCTTAGGTCGCTGGTTCAATTCTGGCTCGAAGGATCTTTTTGAGAATCTTCAATCTTTATCTTAATCCAAACCCGCTTGAGAAAATGAAATTACTCCATTCTACACAAACCATTAAACCACAGTATCCCTTCGATAGCTCAGTTGGTAGAGCGGAGGACTGTAGAGGTTTAAAGCTGAAATCCTTAGGTCGCTGGTTCAATTCTGGCTCGAAGGATCTTTTTTTAGAATCTTCAATCTTTATCTTCAGCTTGAGAAAATGAAAATTACTCCATTCTACGCAAACCATTTAACCACAGTATCCCTTCGATAGCTCAGTTGGTAGAGCGGAGGACTGTAGAGGTTTAAAGCAGCAATCCTTAGGTCGCTGGTTCAATTCTGGCTCGAAGGATGTTTTTGAGAATCTTTATCCAAATCCAAACCCGCTTGAGAAAATGAAATTACTCCATTCTACACAAACCATTAAACCACAGTATCCCTTCGATAACGCAGTTGGTAGAGCAGAGGACTGTAGAGGTTTAAAGCTGAAGTCTTTAGGTCGCTGGTTCAATTCTGGCTCGAAGGATGTTTTTGAGAATCTTCAATCTTTCTTAATCCAAACCCATTCAAGAAAATGAAATTACTCCATTCTACACAAACCATTAGACTGTGGTATCCCTTCGATAGCTCAGTTGGTAGAGCGGAGGACTGTAGAGGTTTAAAGCTGAAATCCTTAGGTCGCTGGTTCAATTCTGGCTCGAAGGATCTTTTTGAGAATCTTCAATCTTTATCTTAATCCAAACCCGCTTGAGAAAATGAAATTACTCCATTCTACACAAACCGTTAAACCACAGTATCCCTTCGATAGCTCAGTTGGTAGAGCGGAGGACTGTAGAGGTTTAAAGCTGAAATCCTTAGGTCGCTGGTTCAATTCTGGCTCGAAGGATCTTTTTGAGAATCTTCAATCTTTATCTTCATCTTGAGAAAATGAAAATTACTCCATTCTACGCAAACCATCCTATATCACATCCTATATCAGTTTCTGTGAAGAGGTCTGTGTTCCAACAAAATCATTTCGCACATTCAACAACAATAAGCCGTGGTTCACTGCTAAACTTAAGCAGCTTCGCCAAGCTAAGGAGGACGCATATCAGAGCGGGGACAGGGCCCTGTATAATCGAGCTAGAAACCAGCTGACCAAAGAAATTAACATTGCAAAGAGGATCTATACAGCAAAGTTGGAAAAACAGTTTAGCGCAAACGACTCTAAATCAGTCTGGCATGCATTCCAGTCGCTGACTAATTACAAGCGACGATCCCCCCAAGCTGAGAACAATAGCACACTAGCCAACGACTTGAATACCTTCTACTGCAGATTTGAAAAGGACAGTTTCACACCACACACCAATCCGGCCGCACCCGCGACCACAATCACACCCCTGACCTCTGCGTTAACCATCCATGAACAGGATGTGAGACGCATCTTCAAACAACAAAAGATTAACAAAGCGGCAGGCCCGGACCACGTGTCTCCATCCTGCCTCAAAGTCTGCGCGGACCAGCTCGCGCCAGTCTTCACTCAGATCTTCAACAGATCACTGGAAATGTGCGAAGTTCCATCCTGCTTCAAACGCTCCACCATCATCCCAGTCCCCAAGAAACCTGCAATCTCGGGTCTGAATGACTACAGGCCTGTCGCTTTGACATCTGTGGTCATGAAGTCCTTTGAACGTCTTGTGCTGGACCACCTCAAGAGTGTCACAGGTCCCCTGCTGGACCCCCTGCAGTTTGCCTACCAAGCGAACAGATCTGCGGATGATGCAGTCAACATGGGACTGCACTTCATCCTAGAACACCTCGACAGTGCAGGGACCTACGCGAGGATCCTGTTCGTGGACTTCAGCTCAGCGTTCAACACCATCATCCCTGAACTCCTTTCATCCAAGCTTCTCCAGCTCAGCGTCTCACCTGCCATCTGCCAGTGGATTACCAGCTTTCTGACGGGCAGGACACAGCAGGTCAGGCTGGGGGAGGCCACCTCATCCACACGCAGCATCAGCACTGGGGCGCCCCAAGGTTGTGTCCTCTCTCCGCTGCTCTTCTCTCTCTACACGAACGACTGCACCTCAGCGAACCCGACTGTCAAACTCCTGAAGTTTGCAGATGACACCACTGTCATCGGCCTCATCAAGGACGGTGACGAGTCTGCATATCGACAGGAAGCGGAGCGGCTGGAGCTGTGGTGCGGCCGACACAACCTGGAGCTGAACACGCTCAAGACTGTAGAGATGATCGTGGACTTCAGGAGCCATCCTTTGCCACAACTGCCCCTCACGCTGTCCAGCTGCCTTGTGTCAACCGTCGAGACCTTCAAGTTCCTGGGAATTACAATCTCCCAGGACCTGAAGTGGGCGACCAACATCAACTCCGTCCTCAAAAAGGCCCAGCAGAGGATGTACTTCCTGCGGCTTCTGAGAAAGCATGGCCTGCCACCGGAGCTGCTGAGACAGTTCTACACAGCGGTCATCGAATCAGTCCTGTGTTCTTCCATCACAGTCTGGTTTGGTGCTGCTACAAAAAAGGACAAACTCCGACTGCAACGGACAATCAAAACTGCTGAAAGGATTGTCGGTACCCCCCTACCCACCCTTGAGGACTTGCACGCTGCCAGAACTAAGACAAGGGCGTGCAAAATCCTCTCGGACCCTCCCCACCCTGGTCACCAGCTCTTCCAGCTCCTTCCCTCAGGTAGGCGCTACCGATCAATGCAAACTAGAACTAGTAGACATTCCAACAGCTTCTTCCCTCTTGCAATCAACTTCTTGAACAGCTAACTTACAATTCCAGTACAACAAGCTGGCAATTTTTTGACTTGAGTTCGTTGTCACATTTCTGTATTATGTATTACTCGTGCACTCACTGTAGTTGTCTCGCCGTGCTGCACTATTTGCATATAGTGGCCACTCATGCCAGAGTAGTATCTGCTCCATTTGCACACTGATTGAGGAGTATCTGTAACATTTGCACAACCATTGTCCCAGATTATCGCAGTACTCGTCACTTTAAACCGCATACACTCCTTGAAGTCTCAGTGCCCTTTGCACAATGGTCATTGCACCGGACTATTGCGATATTAGCCATTCGAACTGAGGACTCTGCATCTTTTTGCACAATTGTTGTTTGTTGTTGTTTTCTGTTAATGTCTTTATGTCTCCAAAGTGTTCTGTAAATTGACTGTCTGTTGTACTAGAGCGGCTCCAACTACCGGAGACAAATTCCTTGTGTGTTTTGGACATACTTGGCAAATAAAGATGATTCTGATTCTGATTCTGATTCTGATTCTGAAACCATTAAACCACAGTATCCCTTCGATAGCTCAGTTGGTAGAGCGGAGGACTGTAGAGGTTTAAAGCAGCAATCCTTAGGTCGCTGGTTCAATTCTGGCTCGAAGGATGTTTTTGAGAATCTTTATCCAAATCCAAACCCGCTTGAGAAAATGAAATTACTCCATTCTACACAAACCATTAAACCACAGTATCCCTTCGATAACGCAGTTGGTAGAGCAGAGGACTGTAGAGGTTTAAAGCTGAAATCCTTAGGTCGCTGGTTCAATTCTGGCTCGAAGGATGTTTTTGAGAATCTTCAATCTTTATCTTAATCCAAACCCGCTTGAGAAAATGAAATTACTCCATTCTACACAAACCATTGGATTGTGGTATCCCTTCGATAGCTCAGTTGGTAGAGCGGAGGACTGTAGAGGTTTAAAGCTGAAATCCTTAGTTCGCTGGTTCAATTCTGGCTTGAAGGATGTTTTTGAGAATCTTCAATCTTTATCCAAATCCAAACTCGCTTGAGAAAATGAAATTACTCCATTCTACACAAACCGTTAGACTGCAGTATACCTTCGATAGCTCAGCTGGTAGAGTGGAAGACTGTAGAGGTTTAAAGCAGCAATCCTTAGGTCGCTGGTTCAATTCTGGCTCGAAGGATGTTTTTGAGAATCTTCAATCTTTATCTTCATCCAAACCCGTTCGAGAAAAGTAAATTACTCCATTCTACACAAACCTTTAAATTGCAGTATCCCTTCGATAGCTCAGTTGGTAGAGCGGAGGACTGTAGAGGTTTAAATCTGAAATCCTTAGGTCGCTGGTTCAATTCTGGCTCGAAGGAGCTTTTTGAGAATCTTCAATCTTTATCTTAATCCAAACCCGTTCGAGAAAAGGAAATTACTCCATTCTACACAAACCGTTAGACTGCAGTATCCCTTTGATAACTCAGTTGGTAGAGCGGAGGACTGTAGAGGTTTAAAGCAGCAATCCTTAGGTCGCTGGTTCAATTCTGGCTCGAAGGATATTTTTGAGAATCTTCAATCTTTATCCAAATCCACTCGCTTGAGAAAATGAAATGACTCCATTCTACACAAACCGTGAAAGCGAGGTATCCCTTCGATAGCTCAGTTGGTAGACCGGAGGACTGTAGAGGTTTAAAGCAGCAATCCTTAGGTCGCTGGTTCAATTCTGGCTCGAAGGATCTTTTTGAGAATCTTCAATCTTGATCTTCATCCAAACCTTCGAGAAAAGAAAATTACTCCATTCTAGACAAACCATCAGACTGCAGTATCCCTTCGATAGCTCAGTTGGTAGAGCGGAGGACTGTAGAGGTTTAAAGCTGAAATCCTTAGGTCGCTGGTTCAATTCTGGCTCGAAGGATCTTTTTGAGAATCTTCAATCTTTATCTTAATCCAAACCCGTTCGAGAAAAGGAAATTACTCCATTCTACACAAACCGTTAGACTGCAGTATCACCTTCGATAGCTCAGTTGGTAGAGTGGAGAACTGTAGAGGTTTAAAGCAGCAATACTTAGGGCGCTGGTTCAATTCTGGCTCGAAGGATGTTTTTGAGAATCTTCAATCTTTATCTTCATCCAAACCCGTTCGAGAAAAGTAAATTACTCCATTCTACACAAACCTTTAAATTGCAGTATCCCTTCGATAGCTCAGTTGGTAGAGCGGAGGACTGTAGAGGTTTAAAGCTGAAATCCTTAGGTCGCTGGTTCAATTCTGGCTCGAAGGATCTTTTTGAGAATCTTCAATCTTTATCTTAATCCAAACCCGTTCGAGAAAAGGAAATTACTCCATTCTACACAAACCGTTAGACTACAGTGTCCCTTCGATAGCTCAGTTGGTAGAGTGGCGGACTGTAGAGGTTTAAAGCAGCAATCCTTAGGTCGCTGGTTCAATTCTGGCTCGAAGGATGTTTTTGAGAATCTTCAATCTTTATCTTCATCCAAACCCGTTCGAGAAAAGTAAATTACTCCATTCTACACAAACCTTTAAATTGCAGTATCACTTCGATAGCTCAGTTGGTAGAGTGGAGGACTGTAGAGGTTTAAAGCTGAAATCCTTAGGTTGCTGGTTCAATTCTGGCTCGAAGGATGTTTTTGAGAATCTTTATCCAAATCCAAACCCGCTTGAGAAAATGAAATTACTCCATTCTACACAAACCGTTACACTGCAGTGTCCTTTCGATAGCTCAGTTGGTAGAGCGGAGGACTGTAGAGGTTTAAAGCTGAAATCCTTAGGTCGCTGGTTCAATTCTGGCTCGAAGGATGTTTTTGAGAATCTTCATCTTAATCCAAACCCTCTTGAGAAAATGAAATTACTCCATTCTACACAAACCGTTAAACCACAGTGGCCCTTCGGTAACTCAGTTGGTAGAGCGGAGGACTGTAGAGGTTTAAAGCTGAAATCCTTAGGTCGCTGGTTCAATTCTGGCTCGAAGGATCTTTTTGAGAATCTTCAATCTTCATCTTAATCCAAACCCGCTTGAGAAAATGAAATTACTCCATTCTACACAAACCTTTAAACCACAGTATCCCGTCGATAGCTCAGTTGGTAGAGCGGAGGACTGTAGAGGTTTAAAGCTGAAATCCTTAGGTCGCTGGTTCAATTCTGGCTCGAAGAATCTTTTTGAGAATCTTCAATCTTTATCTTCATCCAAACCTTCGAGAAAAGGAAATTACTCCATTCTACACAAACCTTTAGACTGCAGTATCCCTTCGATAGCTCAGTTGGTAGAGTGGAGGACTGTAGAGGTTTAAAGCAGCAATCCTTAGGTCGCTGGTTCAATTCTGGCTCAAAGGATCGTTTTGAGAATCTTCAATGTTTATCTTAATCCAAACCCGTTCGAGAAAAGTAAATTACTCCATTCTACACAAACCGTTAGACTGCAGTATCCCTTCGATAGCTCAGTTGGTAGAGTGGAGGACTGTAGAGGTTTAAAGCAGCAATCCTTAGGTCGCTGGTTCAGTTCTGGCTCGAAGGATGTTTTTGAGAATCTTCATCTTAATCCAAACCCGCTTGAGAAAATGAAATTACTCCATTCTACACAAACCGTTAAACTGCAGTATCCCGTCGATAACTCAGTTGGTAGAGCGGAGGACTGTAGAGGTTTAAAGCTGAAATCCTTAGGTCGCTGGTTCAATTCTGGCTCGAAGGATCTTTTTGAGAATCTTCAATGTTTATCTTAATCCAAACCCGTTCGAGAAAAGGAAATTACTCCATTCTACACAAACCATTAGACTGCAGTATCCCTTCGATAGCTCAGTTGGTGGAGTGGAGGACTGTAGAGGTTTAAAGCTGAAATCCTTAGGATGCTGGTTCAATTCTGGCTCGAAGGATGTTTTTGAGAATCTTCATCTTCATCTTAATCCAAACCCTCTTGAGAAAATGAAATTACTCCATTCTACACAAACCGTTATACTGCAGTATCCCTTCGATAGCTCAGTTGGTCGAGCAGAGGACTGTTGAGGTTTAAAGATGTAATCCTGAGGTTGCTCGTTCAATTCTGGCTCGAAGGATGTTTTTGAGAATCTTCATCTTCATCTTAATCCAAACCCTCTTGAGAAAATGAAATTACTCCATTCTACACAAACCGTTATACTGCAGTATCCCTTCGATAGCTCAGTTGGTCGAGCAGAGGACTGTTGAGGTTTAAAGATGTAATCCTGAGGTTGCTCGTTCAATTCTGGCTCGGAGGATGTTTTTGAGAATCTTCAATCTTTGTCCTAATCCAAACCTGCTTGAAAAAATGAAATTACTCCATTCTACACAAACCGTGAAAACGCGGTGTCCCTTCGATATCTCAGTTGGTAGAGCGGAGGACTGTAGAGTTTTAAAGCTGAAATCCTTAGGTCGCTGGTTCACTTCTGGCTCGAAGGATATTTTTGAGAATCTTCTTAATCTTAATCCAAACCAGTTCGAGTAAATAAAATTACTCCATTCCACACAAACCATTAGAGCGTGGGATCCCTTCGATAGCTCAGTTGGTAGAGCGGAGGACTGTCGAAGTTTAAAGCTGAAATCCTTAGGTCGCTGGTTAAATTCTGGCTCGGAGGATGTTTTTGAGAATCTTCAATCTTTGTCCTAATCCAAACCTGCTTGAAAAAATGAAATTACTCCATTCTACACAAACCGTGAAAACGCGGTGTCCCTTCGATAGCTCAGTTGGTAGAGCGGAGGACTGTAGCGTTTTAAAGCAGAAATCCTTAGGTTCCTGGTTGACTTCTGGCTCGAAGGATATTTTTGAGAATCTTCTTAATCTTAATCCAAACCAGTTCGAGTAAATAAAATTACTCCATTCCACACAAACCATTAGAGCGTGGGATCCCTTCGATAGCTCAGTTGGTAGAGCGGAGGACTGTCGAGGTTTAAAGCTGAAATCCTTAGGTCGCTGGTTAAATTCTGGCTCGAAGGATGTTTTTGAGACTCTTCATCTTAATCCAAACCCGCTTGAGAAAATGAAATTACTCCATTCTACACAAACCGTTAAACCGCAGTGTCCCTTCGATAGCTCAGTTGGTAGAGCGGAGGACTGTAGAGGTTTAAAGCTGAAATTCTTAGGTCGCTGGTTCAATTCTGGCTCGAAGGATCTTTTTGAGAATCTTCAATCTTTATCTTAATCCAAACCCGCTTGAGAAAATGAAATTACTCCATTCTACACAAACCGTTAAACCACAGTATCACTTTGATAGCTCAGTTGGTAGAGTGGAGGACTGTAGAGGTTTATAGCTGAAATCCTTAGGTCGCTTGTTCAATTCTGGCTCGAAGGATGTTTTTGAGAATCTTCAATCTTCATCTTAATCCAAACCCGCTTGAGAAAATGAAATTACTCCATTCTACACAAACCGTTAAACCGCAGTATCCCTTCGATAGCTCAGTTGGTAGAGTGGAGGACTGTAGATGTTTAAAGCTGAAATCCTTAAGTTGCTGGTTCAATTCTGGCTCGAAGGATGTTTTTGAGAATCTTCAATCTTCCTCTTAATCCAAACCCGCTTGAGAAAAGGAAATTACTCCATTCTACACAAACCGTTAAACCGCAGTATCCCTTCGATAGCTCAGTTGGTAGAGTGGAGTACTGTAGAGGTTTAAAGCTGAAATCCTTAGGTCGATGGTTAAATTCTTGCTCGGAGGATGTTTTTGAGAATCTTCAATCTTTATCTTCATCCACCCGTTCGAGAAAATGAAATTACTCCATTTTACACAAACCGTTGGACCACAGTATCCCTTCGATAGCTCAGGTGGTAGAGCGGAGGACTGTAGAGGTTTAAAGCTGAAATCCTTCGGTCGCTGGTTCAATTCTGGCTCGAAGGATGTTTTTGAGAATCTTTATCTTATCTTATTCATCCTCCGACTTGACCCTTTGCAGGGATGTGTTGCTGCAGAACTTTGAGTCCTACAACGGCGACGTCCAGAAGCTCATCTGCACAGCCGATCATCTGGGGGCGCTGATGCAGTACGACACGCCGGGCTTCTTACCCAACAAGAGGATACACAGAGGTAGCCAAAACGACTTAATGAGCAACTTCGGTTGTGGCATTAAAAAAAACAAATACATTGAGCAGTTGCTGTGTGTAGCCATGGGCCTGGCGACACTAGAGGTGATGCAGGCCATTCAGCGCACGTGGAGCAACGCCAAAGTGCGCGTCAACGGCAAGACAAGGCAGATGCAGTGGAGGGACATGTTTGATATCGCCGTCAAGTGGAGGAGGTAGGAAGTCTCCATGAAGTTTTCAGGATTTCAATGAAATACAAATTCACTCCTACCATGAAGTTTTCAGGATTTCAATGAAATACAAATTCACTCCTACCATTACGTGTTTTGCTCCTTGCTGATCTCCAAGGAGCTCAGCAAAGAGCAAAACACATATCAGAAACAAATCCATCCAGAAAATCTTCTATCGTACTTATCCTCATTAGGGTTGTGGGTGAGCTGGAGTACCATTCCCAAACTTGTCTTTTCTTATGTCTGAAGGGTCGCCGATCCCGACCAGCCGGTTCTTTGGTTAGACCAGATGCCTGCCAGAAGTCTCAGTCGGGGCTTCAACAATCACATCAACCTCATCAGGTGACTTGAAAGACTTACTTACCTCTTTCATTCACTGTTCTATTCTCAAATGAATTTTTTTTCACCCCCGTCTTTCCTCAGGGGCCAGATTATCAACATCAGATACCTTGCCTACTTTGACAACATTCTGGACTTCATCAAAGACAGAATACTTGTCTACCACGGGTGCGCGTTCACAGCTTTTGTTTCCCATTGCATTGTTTGCTTTCCCTCAGCTTGAAACGTGTAAATGTAAATTTATCTCTTGTGCTGATTATAGTTTCACATTCTATTTTGAACATGAATATGGAAACAAAACAAAAGCTTTCATGATAATAACACTATTAAAAATGAACAACAACATGATAATAATAGATATAATACAACCCCAATTCCAATGAAATTGGGACGTTATGTTAAACATAAATAAAAACAGAATACAATTATTTGCAAATCCTGTTCGACCTATATTTAATTGAATACACTTCAATGACAAGACAATAAAAAGGAACCAAACAATAGCCAAAACACTGTCAGACAAGTCCCAAATACTAATAATAATAATGATACCTTAAAGAATAATTAAAGGAAGAAAATGTAAGACCCTCCAGTGAACACAGTCTGTCACACCCTCGTTTCGTCCCTGTATCCTGTGAAATATATATTAGTTTTGAATTGTTTTATGGTTAAAGATTGTTTTAACTCTTCATCTAAACCATTTAAGTTTCACCACCCCTGCATTTTGACGTTATAGTTCCCTCAAAGTTCTAACCCCCCTCTCTATTTCGTGACAATTTCTAAATATTTTTAACTCAATCAGTAGTATTAACTTTCTATATGATTTGGGCTTTTTGGAATATTACTACAGTATGCCTGCAAATTTAAATATTTATTTACATTTTCCCAGGGCGTACAACCCCAAAGGCGTGGTAGAGGTCCGCCAAGCACTGGAGAATGTGAATAAAGTGGAAGATCTTCTTCCTATAATGAAGGTAAAGATGAAATGAGGGAAATGGTGGACCCATAGTGTTCTCGTCATGCGTTTGCAGCTCATGTTTATTTCCTGAAGCAGTTTAACAGTAAAACCAGAGATGGCTTCACAGTCAACTCCAAAGTGCCCAGCATGAAGGATCCGGGCAAAGAGTATGACGGCTTCACCATCACCATCACGGGAGACAGGTGACAACCAGGGCGCCTGCTTTCTTTGACACAGCTGCTTTGTTGTCACACTGATGAAGTATATGCTATTGTGCACCAACATTCTTTATTACTATCTTTACACGCAGTTTATTGCCATTCTCAAGCAATTCAAAGTTCAAGATTCGCAAAATTTACGACATCTAAGCTAACAATGTTTCACATTCCAAAAAGTCCCACTTCTAACACAGTTACACATTTTCCACATACAAAAACCCATTGACGTGAATGAGACATTCAACAACGACAACCATAAAGAATCCCAATATTTCCCATCCCAAATTCAAACTGTTCAGCTGATTCAGCACTTCTTCTGAACTATTTTCCACATTCCTATAATTCCCAAAATTACAGACTTTTGACAATACAATTGCCAAATGACAGGTATTTATAACCTTCCTCATTTCTTGACTGATTCAAACCATTCCAACTTTGGAAGTTTTTGAAACACTGTATTTATCACACTCCCAAAATTCTCAAATTAAGAGATTTATCTTGACTTATACAGTTTAACAATTCAATTAATTCAACACTTTGCTTAATTCAACAGCATTTCTGTTTAGCATCGGCTCTTCAGCATTGACACGAAATGTCCACAGAAACTGCATGGTCTAGTTCTTTTTGCCATTTACCAGGGTGGGCAACATGCTTTTCTCGGTGGAGACGCAGACAACGGAGGAGCGCACGCAGCAGTACCAGTCGGAGATCGAGTCCATCTACAGGGAGTTGACGACCAAAGGGAAGGTCTTCGCGCTCTCCACTGAGTTTGCGGTGCGTTTCATAGAAGAAACTGCAGCGTGTAGCATCGCGGCTGGCTTATGAGAAACTAGAAAAACAAACAGCTATTACTGAGAGCTCAAGAACACACACAAAGTTCGACAAACCCCCTTTGTTTCTTCAATCAGCGTTTCCCAACTTTTACTGAGCCAAGGCACATACAGTATTTTACATTGGAAAAACTAACACGACACACCTCGAAACAAAAAATGTCCCAAAAAGTTTCCACTGTACTGCAAACTAATAATTATTATAAGAAAGCTACATTAGTAAACTAATCATTTTCGGACTAATTAGATGAAATTATCTAATGTTTCACAAAACACGATTGTGCTAAGGACGTGCGTGAATGCTAACGAGACTGAATAAGCTGTTGCAATGGATTCTGTAGCACTTGTAGCAGTGCATCCTCAGTGGCCAATTTAGACGAAAAAAAGTATTACTTTCTAATAGTTAAGAGGCGAGTCGGGGGAAAAAACCTAAAAGAAAAAAATCATGCTATATATTTTAATGTTTAAAATAAAGTTTCTAGTTTATTTCAGATGTTTTTGTTTGTAAAATGAAACTTGTAGTAGTGTAGAAAGTAGTATTTACAAATTGAATTCATAAAATATTTTAAATATATGTATTTTTTTAAAACAATACAAAATATACAGTATATATTTGCAATCCTAAATCCTTCTTTTCCAATAAAATAGTATTAACACAGTCCTAGTAAACAGTATGGTTGCTGAGCCCTCACCTCCTTTGACTCTCTGTGGAGAGGTTGCACTCAGTTAAGCAATGTGAAAGCAAAATATCGTTGATGGATTCTTTTTTGGTTGTTTTTCCATCTGACCGAGGCAGAGTTTGCTCTTTTCAGGACGCCGACGCCGTGTGCAATCTGATCCTCTCGCTGGTTTATTACTTCTGCAACCTCATGCCGCTCTCTAGAGGCTCCAGGTAATCATCTACCGACAGCCACTAAATCCTGTTAAAAAGAAATCAACTTAGTAACTTAAATTGCACGCAGTTGAGCGCCAAGGTCCAACAATCAGCACACATAGGTTGATACATACTTCCTGCCTACATTGTGACTCATGCTTTATTCATTGAGACGTTAAGGAAATGCCATCTTTTGTCATATGGGGAAAAAACACTCCTCTATCTACTCTTTTATCCAGATGTGCACTAAGTTGCTTCACCAGAGTTTAGTCGAAATCAGGTGGGTTTTTTTTTTTTTGTTCCTTAAGATCCTCTTTGGCGACAGTAATTTACAGTGGGATTTGCTGTGTAGTGTGTCGCCTATGAAAACGTGAGCATAAAGCTCAAGTGTAGAAATAGAACATGAAAGATGTCATTAGTTCCACGGTGCCTTATCACACCCAGTTAGCTGTAACAGAAATTAAGTGATAAGTGTGTCAATCATTACTCATTGTGGTGTTTGTGTGTGCGCGTGCGTGCTCAGCGTGGTGGCCTATTCGGTCATGATGGGGGCAGTGATGGCTAGTGGGAATGAGATCAGCGGTCGGATCCCCAAAGGAAAGGTAACGGAACTTAAACATGAAACGTGTTGTTCAGTGGAAGTATTTAAAAAAACAACAACTCTTAATTACTGGATTCAAACTGGGTTCTATTCATTTTGTTACTAGCTGGTGGACTTTGAGGCCATGACGACGCCCAGTCCTGACAGCTTCAGTAAAACAGCAAAGAGCTGGATGCACTTCAAAACGTGAGATGAACTGATTGTGCATTCTAATAATAACAATAAGCATCATGATTCACCAAAAATCATTTATATTCTTACGGTTTTCTACTCCTTAAGTTTACCCTCTTGGTACCAGAGTCTACCCCCTGTGGCCGAGACCTTCCCCTCCATCAGAACCATGATCGAAGTCCTCAACGCAGACTCGTCGACACAATGTTCAAAGAACTCTTAGCACGAGGCACACGTACAAGAATTTAGTTCATGAAAAGTTTTAAATTGACAGAACAAATGGACTCACTGAGAATTCACGATCAAGTCACGGTAATCAAGACAAAAGTTATATAGTGAAACCTCTAACGTGGAACGTAAAACGGATTCTGGTGGCCGTACGAGAAAAATAAGCAATAACTACTGGCATTTGTGAAAAAATGTTAAAAGGAGAGTCATGTCGTGTCTTATTTTTTTAACATGCTTTATTATCAAGTGGCTGTTAATTGTAAAAGGCACAACAATACTTGCTTATGTGACATCAAGTAAAAAGAACAAAAAAAGCACAACATTGTATTTTAGTGACTGTAGTGGCCTATTCCCCACAAACCGGCATGGCAATTTTTGCCAAATTACTAATTGAACAACCTTTGCATATGACTTTAGAGGTTGCACTATATCGACGTTTTGTGATGATTTCATTTACCAAAAAGAAAAGCTGCAGCACCTCACGTCAATCAATTGTCATCCAGCAGGTTTGTTAAAAAAATAAAATAAAAAATAGTGGCACTATAAGGTTTGAAATTACAGGACATCCTATTGGAAAAACTTGACGTACTAGTTCAGTATTTGGCTTGAATGTCCCATGGAAACAAATGCACAAGTGACTTCACACAAAAGAAGAAAAAGCACACAGGTAAAGCACATAATTACAAATAATGTCTCTAAATTGTGTATTTTTATTTTTTTTACATTTTATCCAAAACATGAAATAAAATGTTGAAATTGTGTTGTTTTTTTGGGGGGGTAGGGGGTGCGAATAAAAAATGTACTTGGAGATACATGTTTTTTTGTTGTTTTTTGAATAGTAACAGTATACAAACCTTAGCAGTATGTTGACTGTGATAGTCTAATTTAGAGTATTTTAGGATGAATTGGTCGTCACGGAAACATTGAAAAACATTTTTGTGTTTGGACAACTTCAATCAGGATTATCCAATTAGGTTAAAAAATATATTTATTTTTTTGTTAGAGGTAAATGAAATTTTGTTCACATGCCAATGTACTTGAGCACAGGGTTGATGGAAGCTTTTTGCTATTTCAATCCCTGACAACAACAAAATCAGATCAAACAAAAAGTTTCTTATTATTTAAGATGACCATTTGTGGATAAAGGTTTTGGGCTGTTTCTAACAGATCCTTTGGGGTTTTATTAGGCCCTCCTGGAATTGCTGTTTCGACACACCTCAAAACTCGTAGTCTTCTTATCATTTCACTTCGTTTCAACTTGGATTAAATTTGTTGCAGGGATTTTTGAGTGAATGCTTTCCACCCCGTAAATTTACTGACCTTTGTTGATGAGCTCTTTGTTATCGTTTTTTCTAATTGGGAAATGGCTGCATGCTCAGAACGGTCAAACAAGTAAGATAACATTTGACAGTTATAGATGAGGGAAGTAGGAGTAAAATGCAATTATCCTTCTCACCGATAGAGGCCGCCCAATCCTGCCGTGTGACACCTGGTCACGTGGTTTCCCGGAAGTGTTCTCCTTCCAGTTTAGTTCTGAAAGCGTGGTGTTAAAGTAAAGTACTGGGGGCATGGAGGAAGACGTGTTCCCGAAGGAGGAGAGCCTCACTGCCGCCTTGAAGCAGTTTGTCAGCTTGGGCAAAGTGCTGCTACAGCAGGCCAAGAAGGATGCCGAGGGTAGGACGAAACAAAAAAAAAAGTGGTTTTGTACCATTAAATGTAAAACGAATTAATGTACATTCATTGTATTGTTTGAGCCGTTTTTGGCTGCCACTCATTCGGCGTCGTAAGTCACAAATAAGATCATTTCGCTCTGAAAATGTGACGGGTTGGTCCTTCGAATACGGTTGAAAAGTGCCAGACTAAGGAAAAAGCGACGGAAAACTGAGGCGAGCGTATATTATATCCTTTTTTATATATATGTATATATATCTTTTTTTATGTCGAATTTTGATGGTTTTCGTTTTGAGAAAAGCGCCTACAACTATGTACGGTGTAACTTTGAGTTGAAAGCTGTGTTAATAGCAGCCCTCAACAAAGTAGATTTCTGAGCTTAATTTTTGAGGAATTTCTATTAAAAAATAAAATACAATACAATATATTGCCTAGCCTCTGCATGGTTTATCCCGAGGGTAATTGCATTATTTAATTTGTGTCGTTTTTGCCACTAACATATCCCAAAAAAATGAAGTTTAATTTTTCTTTTAAAGTCTCCATGGAGAACTTTGTCCCATACAAAATTGCCACTTTGTTGGGCCTGATCGCGGCCGGAGCAGACTTCTACAAGAGGTGAGATTCATTCTCTCTCGTGCTAAAAAGTGATTTTTAATTATTTTTTTTTAATATGTAAATTTTGTACATTTAACAGTGTGTTTTCTTGCTTTTGCGCAGCATTGGAGTGAAGAAGAAGAGCGAAGCTGAGGCCACCTGGCAAACGCTGTATCGGTAAATTTGAACAAACAAACCAAAGGCAGATTACCATGTCATTATAATAACGCGCCACTTTTCCCAGTGTGTGTTCCAGGTTAAACTGTCACCATGATAACTCCTTTATTAACTGTACAAGGTGATATCTTTTGGAGGCGACGCTTTAGGATTTTTTTCACAATTTAAGAATTCTCAATCTATTTAAGAATATTTTTGCAACACATTTCTTGCAAATGGTGAAATCAACTCGTTTTCAGGGGAGATCTGTCACAAAGAACTGAAATATGAGTGTCAAAAGAATTTAACCACTGTAATACAAGTAAAACTACTCATTGTTTGAAGATGCCTGACATAATGGCATTTTAAGTATTCCTGGCATTAATGTTGTCAAATATGTATATATATTTTGTATTTTTGAATAAAAAAAATCTAAAGATTTAGTAAAATATTTATCTTCGCTCTCTCTCTTAAGCTATTAATCTAAACTAAAAATATAATATGTAATGATAAAATATGATTAGTATTATTTGTGTAAGTAATTAATGGTTTAGTATATTGTACTGAGCAACCACACGTAGCTATGTAACTAAGTTTAATTTATTGTTCTCTGTTTATCAGTGTTCCCCTCTTTGCATCACACAAAAAAACGCCATCATCCTTTAGATATTCTCAGTACTGAATTCACACATTATAGTGCTTTAGGATACTTTGATTTCAAATTTTCAGGCAAGTTTTGCTCGAATTCCAAAATGCGTTGCACTTTGGAGATTCAAATGTCTTTTCAGTAATTGATAGTTGCAATAGGTGATTGATTATTTGTCTTTTCATAGCCATGCAGCAGTGAGGGACCAAGTGGAGGAGCTCCTCCAGCTCCAGGTTTGTAACAAGAAATGTGCATTAGTTTCTCTGATTGCTTCTGTCTGAACATAGCTTGCATGGATACGTGTATGTACAGAGCGAGTGGGACTCCTTCCTGGAGCATGTAGATCGAAGTCTTAAGTCGTCTTGTGCTCCCGTGACATCAGGAGGACAAACGGTGGACATCTTTAGCACCGAAACTTTGTTAACTGATGGACGCAGTGGAAAGTGAGTATGCGCACCGCCATTTCAACACCCTTGGCAGAGTTGGCACACCCCTAAAAAAATCTAAAAAGGCCTAGTAGAGTTGTATTAGTTGTTTATCTAGCCTTTGTGTCTGCGTGCATAAACACAAGTTTGAATGTGTGCGTGTTGTGTTTGAAGGAGTGTCACTTTGGATCAGTACCGTTCCCCGGGTCAGAAGCTTCTGCTGGTCCTCATCAGGCACTTTGGATGACTGCCGTGACGCGACCATGTGGCCGAGCTGGAGGGCAGCAGGGTTAGTTACCCCAAAAATCACAGAATAAACAAGACATTTGATTAAAATGTCATGTTTTAAACATGTTTCCTTGTGGTCTGAAGGCTGCTCTGGAGGCTCGGTCTGTGAAGGTCGTGGTAGTGTCTTTTGGAGCCCTGGAGGGGGCTCGTTTATGGTTGCAGCAGACAGAATGCTCCTTGGACTTAGTGTTGGATCCACACAGGAAGGTTTGCAACCGTCACAAATCATCTCCTCGCTACCAGAACTTGATTTCAGCCAGGGCTGGGCGATTAATCTATTAATCAGAATTTATTTGGCAGTATAATTTTTTTTTTTAAGGCCTGTGCAGTTCAACACATGACTGCACCGCTTCCCCTAACATCATGGCTGTGAACAGAAAGTCAAGTGTTGCCAACTTGGCAATTTGGTCGCTATATTTGGCTACTTTTCCAACCCTTCAATGGACTATTAAATAAAATTAAAAAAAATGCTACTAGTGACTTTAAACAGACAAAATTGACACATTGTTTTCCGTATGACAAGAAAGGAGCCTGCTGGAAGGCAATCACGATAGCATCAATGGTGCCAAACACTAAATATGAATTTTGTGGGGAATAAAATCATTTTATTTTAAGGCCATGATATAGCCCAGCCCTAATTCCAGCTAAAGTTGTCTTGTTGGTGTTAGATCTACAGGAGCTTTGGACTGATCTCGTCCTGCGCTAAAGTCATGAATTTTGACTCCATGCTCCGGTATTCTGAGTACCAAGCAGCAGACAGAGACTTCCCAGAATTCCCCATGCACATGCTGGAGGACATCTACCAGGTATCGATGACGCTAGCCGAGTTTGTTTGGGTTTTATCCAACCCTTTGGCAGTTGGCCTTAATTACCCCATTAGCCACTCAATTTAACCCAGTGGTCTGCTAGGGTAGTTAATGCTTTTATCAAGCTAGGTATTGTTTGCAAGTGAATCACAGCTAGTCAGTTAAATACAGTTGATCTGTTTTACCACAGCTAGGTAAGTTTTAACCAGATAGATATCTAAGTATAGTTACTTTGACAGTTAGCCAGCTAATTAGATTTTGTAATTTGTCTTGCGTTAGCCCGCCAGCTTCAGTTTCTCCCAATCATCTTGGTTGGGACAGTAAGGGAAAATCACTTAACTACCGTTAGCCAGGTGATGTTAAATACTAAAAGTAAATACATTTCTCTCAGATGGGAGGTGACTTTCTGCTTAGCGACACCAACAAAGTCCTCTTGTCCCACCCGAGCAAGTACCCGATGGACCGACCCACACTCAGCGACATCCTGCAGACGGCCTCCGGCCCGACCAAGCTAACCGCGCAGGAAGCCAGCGGTAGTGATGCTCCTTTACACGCTGATGACGTCCCGCCTCGCACTCACGCTACCGTGAAGAGGTGCGACCGATGCCAAGCTGTGCGGAGCGTCCGCCCGCTTCTCGCGGTTAGGTCCTTGCTGTGACTTGAACCTGAACGATTATGAAAGCCATATGAGCATTTATTCCAGATCCTTGATATGGAATACCATACGTATATACAGTTTATACACTAGTATGCTCTTTGTCCTCACTAGTAGGACAACTATGTTACTAGTAAGGCTAAGATGTGCAGTAGTTATCTGTGGTCCAAAGTGGCACTCGTAGGGAAACAAAATGTGACGCGTAAGACAGTTCTACTAGTCCGCCCTAGTCGTTCTACTAGCGGGCTAAATTGTTTTTTCTAGTGAGGGCAAACAACAAAACAGTACATGAGCCAGCTGGATATTGAATACATTTTAAAACTGCTTTCCACAAACAATACAGTACCACTCTTTCTTGAATTTGGCGTCGCTGCGTGGCCATAAAATGCAATAGTTTGTAGGACGGGTTGATCCTTGTAAAGTAAAAAGCTAACAATAGCAGAATGAAAATCATGTTAACTGTTTACTTTCAATAAAACTATGTATGCATACAAACAAATGTGTTGCTAATATGATTGTTTTCAGTTGGAGCATCTTGCACTTCTTGACTAAAAGGCGTCAGAGCTCCAAGGCCACAGTGAAACACAATAGCCAGATAGGTATAGTTAGCCAGCTACATATAGTTTGACAGTTAGCGCCACTTAGCCAGCTTGCTTCAATTTTGCCAGTTCATATTGGTTTGACAGCTAGGTATTGTTAACCACTTAACTCGGAAGATAGCTAGGTATTGCTGTCACTTTTGATAAGTTGCTTAACTGTAGATAGCCAGGAAGGTTTGATTTAGCTAGTTGTCTTGAGATAGCCAGCCAAATATTAATTGACAGTTAGCCAGTTGGTTAAAATGGTAAATTTGGTAATTTCCCTTAAATTAGCCAGCTTGCTTTGGTTTTGCCAGTACATCTTGGTCAGGCAGCTATGAAAAATTAGCCAGCTAGGTATTCTTAGCCACTTAACTATAGTTAGCAAACTATGTATTTGCCACTTAACTAACACTTTAGCCAGCTAAGTATTGTAAGCCACTTAACTACATGCAGTTAGCCAGTGGACCTCTGTCAGGACTAAGTATTGTTAGTGCCTTTACAACTGTCAGTTAGTTACCTAACCGCAGTTGGTTGACCTCAGAAAGGCAGCTAGGTACTGTTAGCCACTCACCTACAGTTAGCCAGCTAGGTATTGTTAGCCACTTAACTACAATTAGCTAGTTGACCTCAGCGAGCTTGGTATTGTTATCCGCTTCACTACAGTTAGCCAGCTGCACATTGTTAGCTTCAGTTAGTTCTAGTCCATCTACGTCATGTTAGCTACTTAACTACAGCTAGCCAGCTAACATTAAGAGAAAACTTATTTTTAAGTGTGTTTAATTGTGTTTGCCATCATGTTTATTAACCAAGGCCCACAGAGTTGTGACCTTGGTGATTGCCTATTTCTATACAGTTTTTTGGTTAAAATGGAGATCTAGGAGTTCATCTAAAGCACCACCCTGTCATCAAACTCGCACATGTAGTTCATGGCCCTGTCGCAGTAGTGGTCCCACCAGTCGCCATTATCTGATGCCATGGCCACGCAGTTCTCACGCTTGCCACCGTCGGGCTGGCTGGACAGGAAGTGCCTGCGCCACTGGAAGTAGGAGACAGGCGTGCCGTCGTCAAAGATGTACACACCCTCGGTCGCCAGGTCGTTGACCCCAAGCCACACGGGCCAGTTGCCCGGCCGGAAGAAGGACTTGACGTAGTCGGCCAGCGCCTCCTGCTCGCGGCGGTCTCGTGGCATGGCCATGCGACCCCCACGCTCCAGGCACTTCCTGGACGCGCCTGCGTAGTCCTCATAGTTGTTGTACGCCAGGTAGCATTTATAGCCCACACGCAGGCCTTTCTGGCAACCTGATTGGTCGAGAGCAAACATGGCTTGAGACATTTGTGTTAATTTTGATGCTTTGGCCATTTTGTCTTGAGCAGCTATAACACTCATCTTGTGTGTCTCATTAGCCTTTGTTAACACTATCAGGCTAGGTACATTTAGTCAATTCGTTAGCCTAATAGCATAATTGCCCCAGTCATTTTTAAACTTTTCTCACAGTATACAAATTCAACAAACACGAAGCATCCAGTAGCCTCGATTCAACCTTTGTAATATACTATGTCCTGGATGACAGGGAGTTTACACTGACAAAGAAAAAAAACTATTTTAGTGAGAAAATTTGTATCCATTTTTTTACTTTAAAAAAATATTAATTATGCCACTAGGCTAACCAATTTACCTTCTTTTAGCCAGCTACATTCAGTTTCTCCAGTTCATCTTGGTTGGTCAAATAAAGTTAGCCAGCAATGTATTGTTAGCAACTACAGGTAGTTAGCTAGGTGTTGTTATCCACTTAACCAGTTAGCTGGGTAACTTCTGGAAGTTGCTTAAACAGTTAGCTAGGTAGGCATCATTATCCAGATTTGTTTTAGTTAGTTAGTGGCTCTAAGTCAACTAAGTATAGTTTGACAGCTGCCTCATTTAGCCGGCTAGGTAATGTTGTTATTTATCCTTAGTCAGCCAGATAGCTGTTCTTCTATCGTCATCTATTCAAAGTTGTGTACCGTACTGATTTTCTCTTCATCTAGTGGTAAAAATGGTAGTAAAATCACTTAGAATGCCTTTTCAAAAAGCTACATTTCCAACGAAAGTTCCAGGATTTCTTTAGTACTATTAGTTCCTGAAGCGAAAAGGTTCCTATCAGATATGTTTAGTATTGCAGACACCACCCCAAAAAAGTTCCTGCACCTCTCAAAAGTTCTACCCCACCTCTGTAGCAGTGTCTTCACCCTGTTGTGATCATTTATTCATTTATTTATTTGGCAAACTATAGTCCTCCAAATGTTCCTACTTGCAGTGTTTTCAGATAAAACCAAGCAAACTATTTGGGGGTAAAAAAAAACGTACCTTCCAATCTGCCGATCTCTTTGCGGTTGTCTTTGCTGTGCTGGTAGACTTCCCGGATTTTGTCCTCCAGCTCCGCCACCTTGGCTGCCATTTTGGGAATGAAGAAAGAACATCAGAGGAACTAGGAAGTGCCGCAGGTTAGCATTAGCGTGACTTGGTACCGTCCATCCTGGACAGGCGTTCCATTAGCTGGGCCACACTAACATCCAGGGTGTAGTGGCCCACATTGAGACTGTGGATGGCCTGCTCCATCCCGGCCAGTCTGGACACTGCAGAAGAAGATGCAGTGTTACTCTTGTTTAGTTAAACAAAATGACTATTTATTAAATTTAAAAAAATAATTGCCGTGAGTACGTACGAACGTAGTTGTAAGAGGTTTCAAAGTCCGATGCCGGGTTGGTGGGCTCCAGTTCCGACACCGGAAGAATGTCTGGAACATCTCCTCGTGACTTTTTTGCATCTGCAAGAGACGTCTGATGTACAAAAAACACAATATTTACATTACATTGCTTCAAAATGATTACAATTATTACAGCAGTTAGACAGCTAGCTTCAGTTACACAGTTACTGTATATTAGCTAGACCACGGCTCACTGTGCTAATTTCTTCCGGAAGCTTCTTAAATTACCCAGTTAGCTTCAGCGGGGCAGCTAGCTGGAGGACACCAGCAAGTTTCCATTAGCCAGTTTTCATCAATAGAACAGTTAACTTGGGTTTACGTGCCAGGTACGATTAGCAAGTTAACTTCAATGAGACAGCTAGCTCTAGTTTACCAATTAGTTTCCATTAGGCCTACCCTACCTTAAGCTAGCTTTAACCAGTTAGTTTCCTTTAGCCAGTTAACTTAAGCTAAACAGCTAGCTTTATTTTACCAGTGAGGTCGTCAGATAGTGTCAGCAAGACAGGGTGCTTTAGTTTTCCATTTTGGGATAATTAGCCACTTAGCTTCGCTCTATTATCAAGAGTCCTGTAATATTTACAGCATTAATATAGCATCCGCTCCCTAAAATCGGTTAATCAAAAGGTGTT
Organism: Phyllopteryx taeniolatus; assembly: GCF_024500385.1. Taxonomy (NCBI): domain Eukaryota; kingdom Metazoa; phylum Chordata; class Actinopteri; order Syngnathiformes; family Syngnathidae; genus Phyllopteryx; species Phyllopteryx taeniolatus. The sequence continues at coordinate 13,960,977 of NC_084519.1, forward strand.
TATTCATTTAGATTTTTGCTCATTTTATTTGAATTTATTTTTATTAATTTGTCTCATTAACTAATTCGTTTTTAACTTTTATTTTACCTTTATCTACTAATGTCCCTTGTCCATCTGTCTTAGTTTTAAAAATCAAATGTATAACTTTTTCCCAAATTCTGTTCTAAAAAGTGTTACCAATATTATCCATCAATGATCTAATTGCTCCTGGGAACGGATAAATCATCCAGCAAATAGTCTTTTCATGACGTCCTACTTTTAGGTCATTGATTTGCACTTTTTAACACAATTTTATCAAAGCCATTGACATAATTACATTTAGTTTTTCTGATAAGTTTCAAAGCTCAATATTGTCCTGACCTGGGTCGGTTGTGCCGTTCCAACGGGAACACAGCAGCCCAGCGAGCACAAACACAGCAGAGCGAGCGACCCGGTGACCGGTCCCATTTTCAACCTCCTAACTCCTGAAAGAAGCAAAAAAAAAAAAAAAAAAAAAAGAAATCCCTCTTCTCTCTCCTCCCTCTCACTCTCTCCTGGTTCACACCTCCCTCAGAGACATGACCCAGCAAGAATACTGGAAAAAAAGATCGAAAAAAATGATGTCAAATTCCAAATATTGTGCATGTGATTTCATCCCCACTGGCTGCCTGTCGTCCGTTTGTTTCTTGTTTTGTTTTGTTTTAAGGGCGTCACTTGCTAGTTGCATAACAGGAAAGCCTTTTGTGTTTTCCTATCCCCATCCCATTTCCACTCTTTGTGTAGTAGATTAAGACCTTCGACGATAAGGGTCTTGGATTTTGGTCTCCAATTTCCAACCTTTGTGTGTACACTATTCCCAAGGCAGGTGCTGCTGCAAAATAAAAAAGACGAGGACCCCATATTTAGGGCTCAGGAAAAGGGAATGCTTGTTATTTTGGCTTAGTTTATCTTAATTGTGCTGTATTTTCTTTGATTCATAGTGCATTCCAATCCCATTCCCCTCGTGTGTACACTTTTCCTAAGGCAAGTGTGGTAAAAACACAAACACACACACACTTAAAAGGCAAGATTTAGGACTCCACGAAGGGGAACGCCTGTTAGGTTAGCTTAGCTTAGTAGCTTAGCTTTTGTTGACCTTTTGATCTCGTTACTTTTTTCTTTTGAATTTTGATGACGAGCACAGATCCGTTCTTGTCCATAAATGTGTATTTTTGGCTTAAACGTGTCCTACTTAGCACTGTGTTGCATTCACCGGTAACATACAATTATGACTTAAAAAGCACAGATGTGATTGTATGTGTGCCAGTTAAAATGCCGAAAGACTCTGCAAGTGTTTCCAGGAGGCAATTTTTTCCTATGGCCCACGCTTCTACTTTCTAAACCACTTAATTACACATTTTCGTGTAAACTAACAATGGAAGGAATGGTTGACGAAAAACAATGAAATGACGGATGGATGCTTTGGTTGTTTGTCAATGTTTGGCGACCTAATTAGAGTGAATAATGTAGAACCCCCCCTGAAATTGTGCAGTTCAGAATTTTACCTGGAATAATACGCCATTAAACCTGATCTCAACAACTATCTGACTTTTGAAACACATTGCCCCTGCTATCATGTCAAAGCCAAAAGGTAAGCAGAGCTTTCGATATTATATTGATAAGGAAAATGGCACTCTGTAAAACTAATTCATAGCAAAAGCTGGGGAGTTATTTGTCACTTTTTTTTATTTTAAAACACATTCACTGCCATTGGCGGCTTTAGAAGTCAAATATCCATGTTAACTTGGAGGGCTGGCTGTGAATGAGTTTTAAGAGTGCTTAAATTTTTACACTTGTGTAAAGATTAAGAATATTTTTTCAAATTAGTTCTAGGACACAAATCACCTTTGCAATACACCTTTGTCATTTAAGGCTAATGTTTTTACAAAGACTTCCTTTTGTGCTTGCATGACATTTAAAACATCGTGTCTGCTGTTTGTAATTATGGTGGTGACAGTTTCACCTGGGAACAGATTATTTCTCTGTCAATAATTTGGTACTCCTGCTCCCCCCCTGCTGGTTTGAATTGACATTACATCATGGCGAAATCTCACCCACGGCGCCTTCTAAAAGTGTGACAGTTTGTTCCCTCGCTGTTAGACGTTAAACTGAATATTTGCAGACTGTCAACTCGGAATGATACAAATAATGTTTTAACCATGTCGCAATTTGTGATTGAACGTCTGGTGGAAGAAGGTGACTATTCAGACTTTTGGAGGTGTTGGCAGGAGGCAACTCATTCGGACAGAGGCACCTCAGTTCAGCCAGGTACACGCACACACACGGGATACATAATTTATGTTGATTTTGATTGGAGCTGCCCATTCTCAGAAGGAGGCCGATTTTACATTAACTGGAAATGGAGAGGGTAGCACGGTGGATCCAGTGGTGAGCGTGTCTCCTTCACAGTTCGAAGGTTCAGACAATTTGAATTGTAACACAACGATCAACTAGGGTTAAAAATTAGATTTATAAAAGGTGTAAATTGAAACATGATTGACTAGTAAACGGGAAAAAAAAGTTAGCCAGATATAAATACAACGAATAATAAAAGTGCATCTTCGGCCAATGTTGACCTATTGAGTAGGTTTAATCTCTAAAAGAAATATCATAAACTGTCAATGCTACCCAGGTAGAGAAATATAAAACTGGTTACTTATTAGCATTCCACAATGTCCGAAGAGTCTTAGGACATCATCTCCAGGTCACAAAGCTCCTGTGGTCATAAACCTTTTATGATGTCTCAGAATGAATCTAAGAGGTCCTAGTATGAAACCGACCAGACTCCAAAAACATGTTTGAGACCCCCTAAAATACATACATTTAAAAAATGTCTGAGTTGAAATAGGTTTTAAGTAGTTTTGACAGTAAAAACTCAAGACTGACTTTTTTTTGACTTTCCTTTATTGTAATGTGTGACTTCAAAATCACGGCGTACAAGTCGAGCACACATGCATGGTGGTCCTGTAAACCAGTGCATTAGTATGTCAGTAAAATTGTTCTCGAGTGGCATTTAGGACAACACCGCATCACAACAGCGCCTTTAAAAAGATGTCTTGTGTATCACTCAGAGCGCACACACACAAAAACGATGCAGATGAGCATGTGACGTGATGCTACCGCGCGTGTGATTGGTCAGCACAAGGCTACAAAAGTACCTGATAAATACTCCACGAAGGACAATGTAACATTTAAATGAGGGCTAAAAATAGCAATTAAAAAAGCCATTGAGTTGTTTATTAGGCTCTTGCCATGACTCTTTGCTGTACTGTATCTATTTTGACCCTCATGTGGTAACATTTTTGTTTCCATATTTCTTCATATAAAAGAAATTGGTTCTCATTAGATTAACGAAGGCCGATAGCATCTGGCTAACAAACAACAAAGGCTTTAAGGCATTTTTACATGCATTAGCTAGAAGCAATTGTTACGTGCTAGTCCGCTAATTAATTACTAAACAAGACCGCTTAAGTTGTTGCCGTGTTTTTATTTTAAGTTTTTGCACTTCAAGAGAAACGCTCTCTACAGAATCAAAATGACGGGCAGGCTTTTGGTGGCACTTGCTAATGACAATCAAGCTAACTCAGGGATTCCCAACCACTGTGCTGCAGGAAATTCTCCAATTTCACTTAATTGGTCGGAAAAATCATTCATGTATCTTTGTTCATCTATCTTTGCCAGCGACATATAGTGACAAGCAGAATTAAATTATCTTCCACTAGATGGCAGAAGGCACAATTAACCTGTAACCAACAGAACAATAACTTTGTGTTCAACAGATCTCACGCCACGTAAATGTGCGAGTAAACTGAGACGAGACCATTTCAGTATATATTTAGTGATTTTTTCCCCCCCCCCTAATGTAAGATATGTAGCTTGGGAAACACTGAGCTAACAGATACTGATTCAATTGGCGTGGGAAAGGTCCGGTAAAGGAGTCGAGAGGACAGGCAGTGTTTGGCGAGAAGAAAAAAAAAAAAAAACAGGGCACGCGATTGGATGATGGTAATGTCATTGGTGGAGTGGTGGTGATGTCATCCAACGGCCCCGTCTCCGCTGCTGGGTTTACCAGTTGTCCAGGAAATCGAATCCTGTCTTCAGGATGTTGTTACTGCTGTTAAACTGCTAAGAGAGGACATTTTATTGAGTGATTGAGATAATGGACAACTATGCCACTATTTAGGTTTGGATCATAATAAAAGCTTTATTTTATAGCACTTTTCATGGGGCCAAAGTCTGCTAAACAATAACTCATGGGGCTAATTAGAATGTTGAGAAGTAGCTAGCATTGGCCGGCTTGACAGCGAACAGCAGCGTGATGGAAGATTCTAGTAAAGGTCCTATAAAGCAGGCTGGCAAACTAACGGAGGCTAGCGTTAAAAGCTAACGGGAATCTAATGTTGGAAGCTAAGATTCGAGGAAACATTGGAAACTAACATTTGTGCTAACTTCAGAAGCTAATAGTGGTCTTCCTTACCTGTAACTTTAGAGGTAACATAGGAAGGTAACTTCAGAGCTAAGCTAACAATGAAGCAAACAAACTACAGTTAGAAGCTAACATTGGAGGCAATGTTGAAAGCTCATGTGGAAGCTAACATTGGAAGCTAACATTAGAATTAATGTTGATAGCTAACTTTGGAATTTTACATAGAAGCTGATGGCTAACGTTGGTCATCCTTAGCTCAAACGTATGAGGTGATACTGGACGCTAACTTCAGCAGCTAACATATGAGGTAACATTCGAAACTAACTTAAAAAGCAAATTGATTTGTTGTTTTCAAGCTCACCTGGGAAAAGGCAGGACTGCCGGGCGAGGCGTCCTCCTCTTTTTCCTTGTTGCCAGGGAGAGCGGGGCTCTTGGCGAGGGGACTGGGGGTGGGGAACACCTCATCCACGGTGTAGCTGACAACCGGCAGGGTGCTCTGCGACCGCTCCCAGCCCGCCCCCGACGCCGCGACGCTGACCGGAGGAACGGGGCTTGGCGAAATGGAGATGGCGGCGGGAGCAGCGACGGGAGGTTGCGGGGCCGGAGGCTTGGGCGCTCGCTGCTTGGCCGGCCTGGACAGCGGCGGTGGGTGGGGGTCCGACTCCGGCTCTTTGGAGGGGAAAGATGCCTCCTACGGACACAGTCAAGTGCTATTCTTAATCGGCCCGACTGTGCTTTTAGACTTTTGTAATATTAGTTTTAAAAATGTTCATGTAAAATTTATTATTTTGTATTCATTTCACATGAAATCATTTGTTCATGTGTTTATTGTAAATAACGAAATACACAGTAAAATAAACATTTTCAAAAATGAGTTTGCCACAGTTATTCTTAATAACATTAAAATGAGAAGTTATTTTATTGAAATTATTTCACAAATTTTGTTTTTTCTCCCCACAATAGTAAAATATTTTTTAATTACATAATTTGTTTATTATAATTATAAATATTCAGATATAGGTCAATTATGAATGTATTAATAAAGTATTTTAAAAGATTACATGCACATTCTAACTTTTATGGATATTCATTTTAAAAATCTAATTTGGCCATTGAGCACAAAAGCTGGCCCAACCCTGATTAAAATCAACACCCCCCCAAAAAATAATCATGAATTAAAATCGAGCCCCATTTAAATGATTTAATTGACTTAAAAACTCCACATTCCGAGATATTTAAAAGTAAAAGTGGATTTACAGCTTCCTGACGGGCAGGACACAGCAAGTGAAGCTGGGAGAGACCACCTCATCCACACGCAGCTTCAGCACTGGGGCACCCCAAGGTTGTGTCCTCTCTCCGCTGCTCTTCTCGCTCTACACAAACGACTGCACCTCAACGCACCCGGTTGCCAAACTCTTGGAAGTTTGCAGATGACACCACTGTCATCGGCCTCATCAAGGACGGTGACGAGTCTGCATATCGACAGGAAGTGGAGCGGCTGGAGCTGCGCTGCGGCCGACACAACCTGGAGCTGAACATGCTCAAGACTGTAGAGATGATCGTGGACTTCAGGAGGCACCCTTCACCACAGCTGCCCCTCACGCTGTCCAGCTGCCTTGTGTCAACCGTCGAGACCTTCAAGTTCCTGGGAATTACAGTCTCTCAGGACCTGAAGTGGGCGATCAACATCAACTCCGTCCTCAAAAAGGCCCAGCAGAGGATGTACTTCCTGCGGCTTCTGAGAAAGCACGGCCTGCCACGGGAGCTGCTGAGGCAGTTCTACACAGCGGTCATCGCATCAGTCCTGTGTTCTTCCATCACAGTCTGGTTTGGTGCTGGTACAAAAAAGGACAAACTCCGACTGCAACGGACAATCAAAACTGCTGAAAGGATTGTCGGTATCCCCCTACCCACCCTTGAGGACTTTCACGCTGCCAGAACTAAGACAAGAGCGTGCAAAATCCTCTCGGACCTTCCACATCCCGGTCACCAGCTCTTCCAGCTCCTTCCCTCAGGTCGGCGCTACCGATCAATGCAAACTAGAACTAGCAGACATTCCAACAGGTTCTTCCCTCTTGCAATCAACTTCGTAAACAGCTAACCTACAATTCCATTGCAACATGCTGCCAATTTTGTCTGAGTTTGTTGTCACATTTCTGTGGGGCCAATTACATATTACTCGTGCACTCACTGTAGTTGTCTCGACCACGCTGCACTATTTGCATATCTCTTGTTGACCAATACTGGCCACTCATGCCAGAGGGGCATCTGCCCCATTTGCACACTGACTGAGGAGTATCTGCAACATTTGCACAATCAACATTGTCCCAGATTATCGCACTGCTCGTCACTTTAAACTGCATACACTCCTTGAAGTCTCGGTGCCATTGCATAATGGTCATTGCACCGGACTATTGCGAAATTAGTCATTCGAACTGCTCTAAGTGCTAGAGGACTTTGCATCTTTTTGCACAATTGTCCCCCCAAAAATTATAATTTGTACCGGCATTACCAGATAACCCAGATAGCAACCCTTTATTGCTCAGTGACTGATTTTGTCAATGTCCTTATGTCTCAAAAGTGTTGTCTGACTGTTGTCGTACTAAAGCGGCTCCAACTACCGGAGACAAATTCCTTGTGTGTTTTTTGGACATACTTGGTAAATAAAGATGATTCTGATTCTGAAAAGCAGAACATCTAATTATCATATACTAGTGTGGCCTGAACCACATTGCCAGGTAATTGTATGTGAAACCAGAATAGAACCAAGATTACCCAAACTTGTTTTTGTGAAATTCTTGTATTACAAAGTATTGAGGGATTTTAGCTTAGTTGTGTGATGATGTAGTAATATTGGTCCAAAACAGCTTCTACCCCTGGTGACAAGCGTCTCACCTGACGCAGATACGAGGGCAGCGGCTTCTCTCCTTTCTCCAGGGACTTGATCTGGCTGGGCGTCAGCGACTGAAAGTCGGCTTTCTCACCCTCCAGTCGTGACCGCTCGGCGCTGATCTTCCAGAAAGCGGACTCCTCCTCTGGACGCCTGCTCTCGCTCACTGACACCTTGGTTAGATACAAATAGAAATATAATATAGAATACCTTTTATACCCTTGTTGCATCTCATCTCCGCTGGGAAATTTTCATCCATTTTAGCGTTGAATTCAAAGTTTTTTTCCCATCAGGATTGGTGGTTGATGACATGAAAATGATATTGTAATTTTCAATGAAGAGAAAAATATCATTTTCATAAAAATTTGGACCACAATGTATACAAACACAGAAACCACCATGAGGCGAAAAGCATACAACACCTTGGCTCCGGTTACACTCTTGCCAAGCTGAGAGGAGTGCGGGGTCTTTGCGGGTTTGGGGTCCCCCTGGGAGACAGACACTCCCTGGTCGGGGCCCATTGTCAAGCTGAATTCCATTTGGCTCTGAAATACAGCGACACGTCTATAAGCCACACCTGGACAAAGTACGGCCCGCGGGCCACATCCGGCCCGTCCGTAGTTTCTTGACCGGCCCTCGCAGCCTTTATTAGTCAAAATAAATCGGAAATTGTGCACTGATTTTGATGTGCACAGTGGCGGGATGAGGGCAGTTTGCCCTGGTAATGATTTGGGAGTCCCACTAAGAACGACTAATATGAGTTACTGGTTTGTGCTCATAATGTCAGCACACTTTAAAAATCTAGAAAAATATGGACACTGAAATTTTTTGGGGGGGGTGAATGTTAAATATTAATGTTAATGTGTAGATAAGTCATTTTAATGCAATCATTATGCATAGTTTTTTTTACATTTATTTATTTCCCAATTATAACAACATATATCATGGCTACACAAGCAGTAGCTTATTAAAATGATAATAATAAGATCAAATTAATTGTTCCAGAAGATCAAATTAAGTTCACCTGTAAAGGTCTTAGTGCATTTTAGGTTCATCCTTAAATTTCCTTTGACATTCTAGTATCCCTCACGTTTTATGAGTAGCGTATATACACATTTGCTCGACATAATAAAGTACAGAATATGCAATAATGTCATCGTACACAGATAAATTAATCATGATGTTTACCTTGGTTTCCCATGAGAAGGGGGACGAATGCTCATCTTGCCATGTAATATCCTGAACAAACAAACAAACAAAAAAAGAGTACACACACTTTTTCACATGTCAACTCCATGGTTTAGATTTTATAGATTATTTAGTTCTGGATTACAAATGATAATACCACAGTAATAGTGTTACGTGGCTAGCAGTTAGCAATAAAACTAGCAGGCGTTTGGCCTAAAAGCTCTGTGCTTTTAATTTCCATAGCGACATTTTCTCGGCACCTCTTCCCCGAAATGGACGATCTTCTGTCCGGTCTGGATGAGTAGCTTGGGGTAGCAGACCACCTCGTCCCGGTCCACCCGGTGCATGGTGTATCGGGCTCGGATGTGCGGGTCCATCAACCAGTTGTCGATGGCGTTGTCCTGCTCCTGCGGCGACATTTTGTCCCACGTCGAGCCGTGCTTGTTTTTGATTTTCTCCCGCTCCTGCATGATTTTATTGGCCATGGAGTTGATGGAAGAGAAGTATTGGAATTTCTTGTCGTCCATGTTGTGGGCTTCGACCGACGCGGCCGCCATCTTGGATGTCTTCCAGCTGTTTTTTGTTGTGGGAAGGAACACGTCAAGGAGGAGGCGGGGCGTGAAAGATTCAGAGGCTTCACGTGAATTACGGACTCTCCTCACTTCGCAACGTATCTGGGGGTATTTTTAGGGACAACATGCAAACGGCTAGGGTCGAAAGCAATAAAGCAGAGGTGGATAAACGTACTCACACCTCGTACAAGTGTGCCTATACTCACGACTTTTGGAGTTACGAGACGTTCTTGGGCAACAAGGACACCGTACAAGCAAATAGTCGCGTCAGTGGTGCATTAGATTTACGAGTGTACCAGAACGCATTGTGCGTTTACGTGACGTGTCTTTCCGCTTAAACCGGAAGAGACTGTAGTGCTCATCTGCCGTGAGTTGTGGCTTCTACAGAACCACCACTTTTTTTTTATAACAACAAAAAAATCAATTAAAGACACAACGTAAGTACTCTCATTACTCAACAAACTCACTACAACCTTACATTTTCTTATCTGGGCCATGTGTCGACCCCTGCGTTGGCGCTGCTTTGGCTAATTTTAACTAGAGAGCTTAGCTAACATGTTCGTAGATTTTGCATTAAATCTCGAAAATGTATACTTTTTTACGACTTTCCTATCGTCAGTGAGAACAACTAAGTTGTGTATGTCTGCACACATTCATTATAATAGGATTATATTCACATTTCTGTGTAATAAAATTAGGAATTAAAGACTTTATTTTGTACTTCATGAAATATCAATATTTAGGGTGGCGAGACACCTAAAAGTGGTGGTGAGCCCCTTCCTATTTTGTTTCCTTCCTTCCTATTCATGCATCCTATCTATCTAGTTTCCTTCCTTACTATTCATGCATCCTATCTTCCAGCCATCCTTCCTACTTTCTATCCTTTCATCTTTTCATCCTGCGTCACTTTCTTAAATAAGTTATTTAACAGTGTGTATCTACTTTTGGCGTGCCGTGTATATTGAATGTGCTTTCTGTGAGCTGATGTTATTTTCCCCTCATGTTATACAACAGAATGGTGACAGACGTGCAGTTGGCCATCTTTGCCAACATGCTTGGCGTGTCCCTGTTCCTGCTGGTGGTGCTGTACCACTACGTGGCCGTCAACAACCCAAAGAAGCAGGACTAGGAAATAATTTGGACCCTTGGCAGGTGAGTGCAAACTCCACAGCCACCAGTAAGACTTGATGGTAGGAAAGGACATGGGAAAGATTTGGTAACATTCATGCACAGGAAAACCAGATTTCACAGAAATGTAAGATTCTCTGATCAGATGAAAGCGAGGTCAAAGTGCAGCGGAACGATGGGAAGAAGTATGGAATAATCAAATCATACCACGTTATGTGCCCAAACACTTCGGGACATTATTATAGCATGGGAGTGCATAACTGCCTATGTCTGATTACGTTTGAGCCCCTGAAAATTGAGATAAGTGGAAAGCGTATGGAGGGCAAAATAAACTCATGATCCAAACAAAGCGTACCACATTGTGAATTAGTTGGAGGGAGTGTTGTCACTATATGAATGTATGTCTATTAATGGAATGGGCACACTGGTGTTTTGATCGTTTTAAAGTGAGAAGTACCGGTACTACTAAAGTCTACTGTCTACAAATCATTATGCTATATAAAAGAAAAAACTCAAATGGCATCAATTGTTTTTTCACTCCACAGATGGATATCATCACCATCGCCCAGGAAATAACCCCCCCCCCCCCTCCAAAAAATGATTTCCTAAATATTGTGCAGTAGTTTTTTTTTTCTAAATAAAAATGCAAAAAAAAAAAGTATCTGTATTGGTTTTATATGCAGTTACCTAACCTTTGAGCCAAGGCACCTACCTACCTTATATTAGAGAAAAATTTGCCATCTCACCATCAAAATAAATATTAATCATCATTGACCTATAGCCACAGTAAAATAGCAATGTACAGATCACGAACAAATGACAAATATTTGGTCCCAAAATACTTGTATAGCATAATATTCAACACTTATTGGTCCACGGAAAATATATCATTACATGGGACACACATTTATTACACTTAATCACAGAAGGGGACATAAATGACTTAAAATTGATCAGCTTAAGGGTAGTTAAAGAAAACATCTAAAACTCATTTTTGTAACAATTTTCGGCGGTATTGCTCGAACGGAACCTGCCAGAATCAATTAAACCACACAATCTTCTGTACAACATCGAGTGTTTAAAGGAGCAGCATTAAAGTGGATACTTCATTGAGGCAACATCTTATAGAATGAGGTTAACTGACAAGGTGCTCGTTAGTAAATGTGTATAAAGTGGTACCTGATTTAAGAGTTTGACCAAGCTTGGAACTCAATTTACTTGTCCCATTAAATTAATCAGTTCCAGCCCTGAAAACACCATAATGTTTTTTTGTTACATATAAGAGAATGTAATGAAATAAAGTAATCCCTTGTTTATCGCAGGGCTTAGGTTCCGGACCACACCTGCAATAGGTGAAATCTCCAAAGTAGCGCTCACATATCTTTTTTTTTTTTATAAAGCTGTATGAACCTTCGCAGACAATCCTATTAACCTCTATCATACACTATTAAACACTTTATACTCTTAAAACACCTTTTAAAAATGTAAACATACCACAAAAAAATTGCACTATGAATCTGAAAAAATAAAATCAATGCACCGAATCCGCAATAGGTAAACCGTGATATAGCAAGGGAACACTTATAAAATGTTAATTCCTGTGCGTACTGTATTCGTGTGTTGGGTGTGCCTTTAAGGGGCGTGGCCCAGTGAGTGACATGAAGTGACGCAGGTTAGTCTGCGTGTGAGCGTCTGGGTGCGAGTTGTGGACTACAGCAGCTCCTTGTGTGTGTGTGTGTTCTCATTTTGTATTTAACTGTCCTGTTGGAAAAACACTTGAAAGTATGGCTCTCCTTGCCTACATGTGCGGGCATTACAACATCGCAATTGCTAAATTTGTTAACATTTCAATCGAGTGGCAGCACATCTGAAGCTTGTTTGCAACACAAAGTAAAAAAAAAAAAAAAAAGAACAAGAGACTGCTCGTAACTTGAAAAATCTGCAAGTTGGGGCACTCCTTAAATCAAGGTACCACTGTATTTGTATGTGTTAGGGTGTCATAGTCTACAGTGTTTGAAGATAAAAATGAAGGTACTCTCTGCTTACACTCACTGTGGTGAAGGCACTTAAACCTGACAACAACAAAACGACTGCAGTACACTGACTCAATACGGAAATATACGTGACACTCACTGGCCACTCCATTAAGAACAGCCGCACGACCTAATGACGGTAACTGCACATGAAACGGCTGTCGCTTTCAAAGTTAGCATTGTCTTTCTGATGAGGCGACACAGGTTGTTGAGGAAATGCGGAGTTCCCGGAATTGTCAGCACGGGGGTCGCTATTTCACAACGTGGGCTCGGGCGGTGGTCCTCTTGTGGGCTTTACACGTCTGCTGCTTGCTTCGCTCTTCGTCATCTGCTGCGGGGCATAACAAAAATTCCGTAACTAAAAATGCATTTTAATGTTCAGTCGAGCTACGCAGACGGGCCGCGCGGGCCAATTCGTCGGTCACGTGATGCAATGCGGCGCGACCTCAGGAGTATAAAGAGGCCTTAAAATCCCACCTTACATAAAAGGTAATCTGTCAGTTTCAAAGCTTAGCTGCATTAAAGGTCCAGTATAAAAGGTATGTCTATATGTAATGAATTCTATAAAAAATAGTGAAACATTGTCACAGGGTTAAAAACGCATCTATATTAAAAGGTTGTAGCGTTCGCTACTTGTCACCATGCAAACGAAATACCACCTTACATAAAAGGCACTTTTATTGACGAAAGTTCTAAAAGGAAAAAAATTTCACTGCATCAAAACGAAAGCATGAAAGCAATGGCTTATAAAGGGAAACACATTGTCATGGGGTCATAAATCAAACAACATTGAAGCTGCAGTAATGTACTTTCCACAACTGGCCATCATGCCATCAAACCGTTAGCTCATGGATCACGACGTTACCTTGAATGATTACGTTGGTGCGGCTTTTAGGGAGACGCGCCGCGGCACCGTCTGACGCCCCCGCCTTCCTGTTGCGTGCGCCCGCGTGTGGCTGCAGCTCGCACCTGCACGGGCGACACAACGTTCAAGTCCACAACACGTTACCATTCTGACAGTCCGTTCATTGAAGTTAGCCTAAACCTTTGACTCTTACTGGCTTCGGCCATAAATGTGACAGTGGTATTTGTAGCATTAAAAAAAGATTCAACAGTTTATCTAAAATGCTGATGATACTCTTGAGTTTAGAGTGTCATCAGCATCTTGCAACAGAAATAGACTGGAAGAGTCACAGAAAGCAAAGAAGTTGACGTCCTTGAAAACTTGCATGGATCAAAGCCGCCTGTTGTAAATTTTGCCGTTCAGCTCCTTTTGAGAGAACAGTAAAATGTGTAGAAAAGTATTGAAGAAGGTAAAATTAAGTTTACCTGGGAACGTTAAGTGAATTTTATGTTCATCCTGAAATTTCACATGAAAGCCCAAAATCCCAAACTTTTTTTGAGTAATGCAATAGAAATAAAATTATGGGACTCACTTGCTAAATTTGACCGAGGCCAGGATGTGCTCAGGCCCACAGTCTTTAGCAGTCTGTGACAGATGAAGAAAACAGTAAAAACTCCATCCAACACCAAATGATTTAATTACATAGGAAAACTAGTATACTGGAGGCTGACCGCTGCGGCCAGACGGTGGCCGGCGTTTCGGTTTCCTCTTCCGCCTCGGCCGGGACGTGCGGGTAAAGCTGGTTTGCACCAGGCTGCCGCCGAGGCTGCCTGGAAGTCTGCAGGGCCCAGGCCTGCCGAGCACACATGGAAGGTAAAAAAAAAACAACCAAAAAACAGCAAAGCGGGAGTAAGAAAAGTAAGGCGCTTCACAAACACTTGATTTTTATTTTATTAAAAAGCAGCACAAATGAACATTCGAGTTGTCTTCTAATGACAATTAGCACCACGAGGCCGAGGAAAAGGCACAAAAACTTTACGTTGTTAAAAATGAAAGTTTTAGTATCAGTAGCTATTTGCAAAAGTCACAGTGAGAAGCTTAACAAGTCCCACAATGGTGTCCGTGTGCCAGTAAGATGGCTCCCCCGTACCTTTTTCACATCATAACTACATCAGGGTCCAAACTTTTTCCCACTGTGAGCCGCAGAGAGAAAAATAAAAGGGAGGTGGGGGGCAAAAAAGTCCCTCATCTCAGGTTATCGAAGGAAAAGGAAAAGCATTATCTAAATTTAAAACAACTTATAAAAAAATTTAATTAGTCATATCTTGTAGCATATTTATTTTTCATTTTAATAAAAAAAAAAAACCTATGACAAATTTTTATTGAGGTTTTAAATCAGAAAAATAATTAAAATAATGCTTCATTTTTTTTGGGCCATCTTTTGACATTTTAACTTTTACTCGGAACCTTTTGATGTGGGCCGTTAACAAATGAGCACTGGGCTGCAAATGGCCCTGGGGTAGACTTTGGACATCCATGACTTAACTCTTCTACAAAATAAGAACATTATTTGCCAACAATCCAGCATTGAATACATAAAAGACACAGAGTGGAGCTCCTACAAGCAAAATGGGACGCTCACACGCGACACGACAAGATAGCAGGCCACAACATTTAACATAACTTTTAACAAAGTCTTCCTGCGTTGATGGTGCAATTTAAATATCTGGTTCTGAAACACTCAAACCTCACAAAGCATCTTATAGGTGTTTCACGTATGAACCACAAGCTCATTTAGCATGTTTGCGTAACTAACAATGCTAATGTTGACACAAAAGAGGCCACCATTACAAGTACTAATCATGATTTTTTTTGTTTTGTTGTTTTTGAAATACCTTGACGAGCTATAGGAATCATGTACAACCTTTTCTTTAATGCACACGATAGTCTTGTTACCGCTGAACAAGATAAGTTTATATTTAGTCAGGAAGAGAACAAAACCTACAGAATTAAATCACGTGGACTAAAAGTGTTTGCAATTCAGCCACAATAGCCCAGGAAGCTGAATAAGGGGGAAATTTTTTTTATATTGCTACCAGTTATAATGCTTGCATTTGAAAATCTCAAGTGCAACAGGGATAAAAGCAGTAAACCCAATTAACTATTCTACTAACTTTAATAATAAAATGTTCTTATAAATCTACATTGTCCAATGATTACTTTATTCTCAGAAAATTACTCGTTTGCTTCACAAAATTGCAACATTGTTTCCACATACCCTGAAATTATGTATTATCAGTAATCTTTATAAAAGTAATATTTATTTATCAAAATGTATTCCCTTTAAGGGAATTTAAATTTTAACTCCTTTACATTTTTGTTGCGCACCCCATTTGCAGCTTAGTTCATCTTTATATTAAATTTGAGCTAAGAAAATAACACAAATGTAAAAGTTTTCACACCCCTCAAAGTACTGAATTTGTATACATTCAAATATAAACAGTTTTACACCACTTCACAATAATAAACATTGAACAACTGATTAACTATACTTAACATTATCTAGTGCTTCATTTATTAAAGGTTGTTTTTTGTATTCGCATTGTCAAGTATAATTTTTGTCTTCGGTAGCTGCTAGAAGATAACATGATCGTCTACTAATATGGTAGTTAGCACCAGTGATGTTGGGAACATGGAGACCGTTACACACACACACACACACACACACTTCAATGATTCATCGACTTGATAATTTAGTCCTTCGTCTCCCTAGCGGGGGAGTTGTTGGCGGGCGGTCCCCCCGGGAGGAGGCGCGGGCTGAGCTTGGAGAGCAGCCCGGGCCGGGGCAGCGCCTGCAGGGGGGGCAGGAGTGAGGACAGGCTCGGGGGCTGCAGGGAGTACACACCTGCCATGCTCGAGGAGACCGCCGCCGCCGCGCACACCGACGACGAAGAAGACGAGGAGGAAAGGAGGAGTGAGGGTGGCGGAGGGGGGTGGGCAGATGCGTGGCTGTTGCCGGGGGAACGCAGGATGGTGCGTTGGTGAGGAGGCGGGCGTCTCTTCTCCGCAGTTTTGGCGTCTACGGAGACAGACAAACCTGCTGACAAACATGCAGGACCGGGAGTGGGTGGCAGGAGGAGGGGGGCATGTGGAAATCCATGCAATTGACATTGCGCTAAGCCACGCCCCGGAATTGCAGACCGGCCAATCACAGCACAGTGATTCATCTTACTGATGAATGCAGGCTCCGCACAATCTGAGTCCCTCAAGAATCAACACCGGTGTCCGATCCAAGGTAACCAATGTACTTGTGTTATCTGTAAAATAATGCCATGCTGTTTTTAGCCTGTGAATAAAAAATGCTAACATGCAACCAGAGAGGTGTTTGGGAGTTTTATTATGCTTGTGCCTCACGTCAGGTAACCAGCTGCTCCTGGACATACAGAAGCGAAAGTTTAAGAGGGGATAGAGCCTTTTCTTTTACTGCTCCCCAACTCAGGAATGACTTCCCTCCTCGTTTCATCTGCGTTTGTTCTTAGACTGCAGACGGTGGCAGCCTCATGTTGAAAGCTTGTCGGTCTTAGCAACATTAACCAAAGGTGAGGGGCCCCAATCTTAGTGAAACATCAGTCACGAAACGGGAAAACGGCAACTCACCCCGTACGGGTCCGGCAGACTTGTGGCCGCGGCCTCGCCCGCTGCCGCCGCTGTGGCTCTGCGGGTGCGCCCGCGGCGGGGGGCACCCGAAAGTGAAGCTGGGCGAGTTGGGCATCTTGGGGGAGGGCGTCAAGCTGCCGCTGCTCTGACTGTTGCAGCGCAGCCGCACGAAGGAACCCTCGGACGGCGGGTCGCTGAGACCGCTGCCACGCCATCGCCCACACATACGGGTTTTAAAAGTGTGTACAAGATTGTGGCTGTGTTCAGAGTAACTCCCTATCATCTATTCATTGCTCCTCTGCTATATCGCAGTTCATCGTTTGCACTTCCATTTATTTGCATATAATTGTTGTTTTTTTTACGTTATACAGGCAAGTCAGAATTTATAATTGCGAGCCTTCGTGTGGTACCACGTTGTGCTACAACATGCGGGGCAGCACTGAGGTCTACTGAAAGAGATGAAGTGTAAATAACAGCAAGAAGAGCAGGCAGAGAAGGTCCACAACTATCCTCCGGTAACAGTTGTTTGAATATATGCCTGTGAATATTGTAGGCTATGTATGTCTTACTGCTATGTGTCTGGTAAAGTAGCAGCTGGTTGAAGGTTTATAATTATATAACAACGTTAATTCCCATTAGCTCATCTATGCCATTTCACATAATATCTGAGCATTAAGGTAGCGGACTTTCGTTAGATGAAATGATATGGTTTGGTTGAACATTTTGCTGTCAGTTCCTCTTTGGAGAAGCACAAACGAATACTTTGACATGCGTTTTCATATGTTTGAATGGGTGTTAATGAGTGTAAATGTATTCAAAGCCTATGTGAGGGATACAAAAATGTTTTTATTTTTTTTTTTAAATGCGACAATAACAACGAGGCGTGTCATTTGACTGATGTGTAAACTACACAGTACACTTTATAAAAATCCTGAGATAGGGAATGAGTGAACGATTCCGAACACAGCCCGCGTTGCGTGTGTGCGTGTATGCACGTGTGTGAAAACTCACTTGAGGAAGGTCTTGGGCGGCGACGCCTTGCCGTGTTGCTGCTGCTTGGCCGGCAAGTTGGTGCCGAGGTGGGCACTCTGGGCCTTGGTGCTGCGCACGTGCTTGAGCACCCATGCCCGTAGGTTGCCCAGGCAACTGTGCTCCGACAGGACCAGGCGGGGCCACGGGTTGCACTCGGCCATGTCCAGTGCAGAGATGGCCACGGCGCGCCCCACCTTGTGGGGGCGACAGTTGGAGGTGAAACACTACCGTAGCATTCTCCAGACACCGTGTACCAGTGTGTAGTATGACATCTAAGCTTGATAAAATACTATTAGCCAATACCTTGACTCATTTTTGAAACCATAAAACTATATCTTCGGCTAGCTCAATGCTAAAAGTCACTGCAAAACACCATAGACAGGCTAACAAATAGAATGGATAGTCGCCGTCTTATAACTCACTAAGCAACGGTTATTTGAACACAAACAGTATTTTGTGTTTTTGTGTCTTTTGTATCTTTTGCAAAAAACAACTGTCTTACTGAGCTTAGTTGTGATGTCTTCATGTACTGTATACTGCCTCAAGGTGGCCAAGGCACACACAAAAAGGAGTAGCTCAATATCCATTGAATTAAAGCAAGAAATGTGGCAAACATTTTTTTAATGCTTTACATTCTTTAATTATGTAATTACTGGATGATTTCAGAAAGTACAATATCATAGAAGTTGATTTTTATGATTAAAAGCACACATTTCATAATGTTTGGTGGATGTCATCCTACTGTACCTGTTCGAAGATTTCCGGCGTGTACTTGAGCGGAAATGTCGGCGTGAGAGGGGGCGTGGCCCGCCCGTTGTCATGGCATGCAGCTGGGACGGCGTTAAAAGCCTTTCCTGTGTTGTAGTTGCACTCTAACGTGTAGCTAACAAAACAGCAAAGACGTACTTAATGTATGATCTCTAAATATGAATGTGACGGCGTCCGTATATTTCACCTGTGCAGGATTCCGATGGCTTTGTGAACGGCGACCCGTCCGCTGCCTTCCTTCGATTGGCCGTCGCGTTTGTCCCGCGCGTACATGTTCTTCTCGGAGAAGTTGCAACCCAGGAAGTCGAAGTGTGGCGAGTTGATGGCGATCAGCCTCGGGTACAGCATGTTCTCCACCTGCGCACACGAGAAGCACCGCAACACATCATTTTCGCTCATCTAATATCCCTCACGGGACGAATAAAGTATAAATAAAGTCGATCGATCGATCTGCTCGGTTGCCAACACCTCCGTGGTGACAAATATGACATCACTGCTACAAAACAAATCTAATTGCTATAATGGATCTGGGCACCATTTTCAAATAATATCTCCTTATAAATGATTGATAAGTAGGTAGGTATTTTGTCTTAAAATGACTTTTCTCAAATTCCAATTTCTTTATTAGAATTACTTTGTACTAAAATATTTTTTTCTTTAGTTTTTTGTTGAATAAATTTTTTTTTGTACAATTACATTTTTTTTTTTACTTTTTAATATTAAAATTACAACTTTGGCCTGAAAATATTGTGCCTTTTTCCTCAAAATTCGGACTTGTAAAAATTACAAGTAGACCTTTTCTCACACCTTTTCCCAAAATATTACAGCTTTTTAGTAAAATTCTCTCAAAATATTAAGTCTTTTTCACAAAATTCACTTTATTTTTTACTAATTCTTACTTTCTCATAAATTGCAACAATTCTCTTCCAAAATATATTTTAAAATATCTGTAAAAGTAAACAAAGTTAAACTTTTATCTTGTGAAATAGTAATATATTCTCAAAATATTACATGTTTTATGGGGTAAAATTCAGTTTGTTTGCATAGAATTCCGACTTGTAATAAAAGTTTTTTTTTTTGGACACAATTCAATCTTTTTTTTCTTGCAGCTTTTGCATTAAAATTCCAAACTTTTTCTCATAAAATTTAAATTTGTTTTGTAATTTATTTATCATAGTTTTGTTTTTAAATAATTAATTTTTCACAAAATGTCAACTTTTTTCCCCCCATGACCAATACTACGTTATTATTTTAAAAGTTTAAAAGGAGTGGTCCCTGAAAAACCACAACTTCATTCTCAAAATACAAACTTTTAAAGAATTCTTTCTCTCAATATTACATTCATTTTGTCTTGGTAAAATGTTCCGCTTTAGTTTACCTGGTGGCTCTCATCAGGTAGATTGTTTCCGTACATGAAGCAGCCCCGCTTGGAGGCATGGCCGTGCAAGTCCACATAGTAGGCCACGCCTCCCTCCTTTGGCTGAATGGATTCCCGATCCTCTCCCTCCGCCTGCGCTAGTTTCGTTGCCCCCTCTTTTGGAGGCTGTGGCGGTCCACCTGGCGGTGGCGCGTTGGCCGTGACGATCTCCAAGGAGCTGGTGATGTCGTCCTTCGCCGTCCACCCGTTCTCCTCCGTCACCATGGCAAGCTCGGGCTTGGGGAGAGTCGCGTCCTTCGCCGCGTTGCGCTGGTTCAGGCTGACTTCCAGGGCGGTGAGGGCAGGAACTTCGTGCTGATCGGCAGACTCCACGTGAGGATGAGGGGCTTGGACGTGAAGGGAAGGCGTCTGGGCCCCGCCGGGTCGCGCGTTGTTGTACGTCGTACGGCTGCGCAAGTGGTGGTAGAGCAGCAGCGTTTTGGCAGCGTAGATGGACGGGTGCAGCTCAGGGCTGGGATTCATATACTGCCTGTTCAGGTTCACGCCCCGTGAATCAGTCCTACACAATAATAATAACAGCGTTTGCTTTTATGACAACACATTTTTACTTCTTCATAACTACAATCTTTGGCAGGATATTGCTGTACAGTGTCATTAGGTACACGTGCACAATCCAAGTTCCAATACAAAAATGACCTTGTCGTGAAATTGATTTTATATTCTATACATTGTTTTTTAAGACATTGCTTTTTTTTAAAAACTTGTTTCCAAAATATTACTTTTTCCTCTTTATTTCTTCCTAAAATTGAAAAAAATGCTCAAAAAAATTACGACCTTAACTTAAAAAAAAAAAAAATCTGTTTAAAACTCCTGTCAAATTTTTTTTTTTCCTCATAAAATTACAACTTCCTATAAAAAAATAAAAAAAATAAACTACTTTAGGAACGAAGGGGGAACGTTGTTCTGACCTGTAGTGGCCTCTCACGACGCCATCCGGGTTGAGCATGGGTATAAGCTTGAAGACGAACATGTTTCTGAGCGCGTGGGCTCGCGGGTCGTCTTTCCGCAGAATAAAGTCCAGGAAACCGTTGAAGACGAACGAGGACGGCGTCTCTCCGGGGTGCACGCGGCTGCTCAGGAAGAACACCTGCAAACACGCGCAATGGACTGACAATGTCTCCTAGACAGCAAGGTATAAAAATGGACGTGTATTCGTACCTTTTTGTTGTCAAAGCGGTGAGGTCGAGGCGTGTCGGCGTCTGGGAAGAGCTGCGGTAGACGCGGCTCGCGCTCGTCCCGCATGCCGCTACAGTTGGTCACAGTGAGGAGGTCCACGCGGTTGCCGTCCAGAGAGCGACACAGCAGCTCACGCCGGTAATAAACATCGTCTGTGGGGCTGACACGCGTAGGGGGCATCAGGACCATTACTCTTGTCTCGAGACATTTGTTAATATTCATTCATTCATATTATTTAATACAATTTTTCCTCAAATGTAATGTGAGAAAAAACGTTTCATAAACTATTTTATTTAACCTTTATTGATTGAGGTAAAGCAATTGACAACAAAA
The DNA here is from genome assembly GCF_024500385.1 of Phyllopteryx taeniolatus. NCBI lineage: Eukaryota > Metazoa > Chordata > Actinopteri > Syngnathiformes > Syngnathidae > Phyllopteryx > Phyllopteryx taeniolatus. The sequence goes on from NC_084519.1 coordinate 13,982,480, forward strand.
TTAAATAAAAGCAAATGTAAAGACACACCAAACAGTACAAAGTGATAGAGGCAGAACACTATGACTTCTATCTTAAAACATACAAAAATGAATATTGTTTTGTAAAATAATTTTTTTTTCCAGCTGGAAAAAAAATTGTGGCTTCATTTTTATTTGTCCTTTTTTTTAAAAAAAAAAAAAAAAAAGTTTCCCCAAAATATTAGTAAAATTCCAACTTGTTTTGTAAAAAATGTATTTCCTCTACAATCTCCAATTTTGACTTCAGTCTTATAGAATTCTGACTTTGTTCTCAGAATCAGACTTTTTATCAATCTTTCGTAAATGTATTCCTTTTCCCCTCAAAAGTACAATTTTCTTGAAACAACTTTTTCCTCATTAAAAAAAAAACTTTTTTTGATTTTTCCTATTTTAAAGAGGGAAAATGTCATGAATTGACATACAATCATACTGTTTTTTTTAACCACAAAATTGTATGATTATTTTTTTATATATATAAAATCACAAGTTTATTCTCAAAATATTAAAAATGCACAAAACTGACGTTTTTCTCAAAGTTGACTTTTTTTTCTCAAGAATTGCATATTGTTTTTGTAAATTATGAGTCTCCCCCCCCCCCCCCCCCCCCCCCCCAAAACAAATTCTTAAAATCTCTTTCTGTTACTTAAATTTTTTGGGGGGTATTTGCGTGTTACCTGGCAGAACCGAGCTGGGTTGCGTCACAGTGGCTGTCGTCCAAGCATTGCAGCATCTCCTGGCACTCGGTGTACGAGAAAGGGAAGCAGAAGGAGAAGAAGGTGGTGGCACCTCGAATCTCCAGCAGACGGTGAGTGAAGGACAGGATAAACTGGTTGCGTACAATCTGGAGAACAAGAGAAGCAAAAGCTAAATCATTGTTAGTATTAATAATATCACTGTTCCTATTTGATAGGTGTGTGTTTGGTACCTCAGTAGCGGGTCTGTCTCGGATCCTCTCCCACTTGTTCTTGCCGGGGGAAGTCCGTACGAGAGGCGTCATGCCTTGACTGTAGAGTTTCCTCTGGTTGTTCATGTTCATCACGTTGATCTTAAGCAGCTTGCCAGGCGCCGCGCCGTGCACACTGAAGTGGAACCACGACCTCAAACACACACACACAATAACATTTATTACAGAAATATTACGTCTTTCATAAAATTTGAACTTTTGTCTCATAAAAATACAATTGCAACGTTATACCAACAAATTAATTATTAAAATGTATTTTATTTTTTATGACTTCTTAAATTGTTTTTCCATTTGTTTTTGTAAATTTATCATTTTAGTTTTTCCTGGAAAACTGAAACCAGTCGCAATTTTTCTTTTTCATAACATTTTGAGTTTTTCTGAAATAGAAAAGTCCCTTGGTAAAATGTTTTTTTTTTTTTCAAAGAAAATGATGACTTCTCAGGAAACTGAAGCCTATCTTGAAATACTGAGTTAAAAAAAAATGTTTTACTCTAAAAAATGTATGACTTCTTCCTTGAAATATTCCATGGAATTTTTGGGTACAATTACATTTTCCAGTAAAATTGTAACTTCCATTTGTGGGTTTTTTTTTTCTAAAAGAAAAAAATAAAATAAAAAGGACTTTCTCATAAAATTAAGGCTTTATTCTCTCCCTAAAAAATTACACCTTCACTCTTGTAATATTTCCAACTTTATTCATTTACAATATAACTTCATTCATGTAATAATAACTTTAGAAAGAAAGAAATTGGCCAAATTTGGACATGGAAGGTTTTGGCCCAACGCCAGTGCAGTGTAGTCAGTCACCTGTTGCCATTCTCGTGTTCCGTGCCGGCACAGTCAGGCTGCGTCCACACGTTGAACTCGTAGTCGGGCAGGTTGGCGGCAGAGGCCGGCCCCCCTGCGTGAGCGCCACCATCATTGTGGGGGCTCGGCGTGCGCTTGGTCATCCTCTCCACACGGGCCAGGTTGCCCGAGTCGAACTTGGAGCTGAACACGATGTTGCCAAAGCGAGCCTCCATGACCGAGAGAGGAGCTTCCTCTTAGTACGCTTTCACATGCCACAAAAGCTGATGAACCCTAAAAACACAGAAAAAGAAAAGCAGTCTACAGGAGGAATACCTCAACTTTGAAGTTCAAGCTTAAGTATGTGCTCTATACTTTCTATTTTTCTGAACTCTAACATTTTCGTCCTCATCAAATTAAGTTGATAAAATTCCAGCTTTACTATTTATAATTATTTCTCAACATTAATTTTGTAATCTTGCATGGCTCTCTCTTAGAATTGCAACTTAATTTCTTGCAATATTTATCTTTTACTCAAAATATTACATAGAGAATTGAAAAAAAAACAACAGCACATTTTCTTGCATAAAATAACAATTCTTTGTAAAATACTCTCTAAAAACATTTATTTCAATTTTATTCTAAAAATATTACTGGTTAAAAAAAAAAGGATAATATATCTTCATTCTGTGCAACGTTATTCTCAAAACGTGATTTTTGGGAACAAATGTTTGACTTTTCTTCCTCCATTTCAAAACTGTAACTTTGACAGTAACATTTAAACACTTGTAACATTGTCTTTTTTATGTATAAATGTCATTGCTGGCACTGGAAACGGTGGGTGCAAGAATATAAACATAACAGCGACACCCAGAGGTGGGCGGACAGACTACAACACTGACCAAACCACACATTTCTCGACAACAAACACTCAGTTATAGAAAACACCTATCACATGAATGTTTGAAAATGTGACGAATGTGATTGCTTGCCACTAACCAGCTCATGTTTATGCGGCAGGACACAACAATGCCTCAGCTCAGGTTCCGTCCCACCGCCGCCGCCACCACCACCACCACGACGCTCAGCTGACCCACAAAACAGACTCAAGACATCGGTGGTGAATTAAAGCCTTTCGCACTGTCCCATCCGCCGGACAGGACGACAGCAGGGTTTGATTTTCATCCGGTCCGAGTATTAAACATCTGCCCTGGATGCTCCGTTAACGTTCAATGGTCCCTGAACGCCACCTTGGCGTTACCAAGCTACAGGGGACAACTTAGCCACCGAGCTGCTAGCAAGAAAACACGGTCGCTTTGCTCCAAATTCACGGCGTGTCTCCTCCACATCGTTGCTGAATATCAGCTCGAACGTGTCCTCAACGCCGCACAATTAAATATCAACCTCATTAACTGTGCGGTCGATCGACATCCGTATGTTTTGATGTCAAGTAGCTGTCCTCTTGTTTTTTTTTTTTTAACTAGTTGGTCGCTTCGCCTGAAGCATTCAGGACCTCCTGTAAATGTGAACGCCCACCTGCGTGCTGCGTTCATTGGCTTCGTGAAGTTTTTGTAATTATTACTTTAAAGAAAAAATAAGGCTTTACTCTTATAAACAAATATTATCCTAATTATTTTATATTTGCAGTAGTGGCAGTACATCATGGAAAGTTAGCCGAAACGCGTACGTGTGTTGCGTTCACTGACACTGACATGTAAATATGAGTCTCTTCAGTCGGCAACTCCGCCTGTATGAAGCGTTCAGGAGCTCGTGTAAAAACAACGCCGAGCACTTGTTGATGCCCGGACGCGTTACTACCGTGTTTATATGTGTGTCTGTGGTGCACTGTTGATTATTTTAGTTTCCCATTATTATTAAATTAATTTCAGTTCTATGTTTTGATCAATTTGGAAGATTCCCCATTTAAAGTTCGCGTGCTCACCTTTCTCATGGGAAGTTTTTCATGTCAGGGTCCCGGGGGTCGTCGGCCTTCTATTATGTTGTTAACCAGTGCGACCAAGATTCCCCTTGACGTGGCCACGCTGTGTGACGTTAACGAGCCACACGCGAAAAACGTTGCACTGTGAGAACGTCGATTACCATGGTAACAGAGTGACAGTTTTAAACGGTGACGTCCCTCTACTTCTCAAACACACGCATGCCCACACAACCTATTGTCTAAATTTATACACTTTATTTATTTATTCCTGGTGTTTAGTAATGATTTTTTGTTATTGTATTCAGTACATTTTTTTCATTGTATTCTAATGCCTAAAATGGCAAATTAGCTGAAGCTAGATTTGTTCTATGCATCACATGTTCCCTTTTTCCCCCCATTCCATTCCGCAATGGAGAGGAATACACAATATTTCATCTACCCAGAAAATAAACAACATTTATTATAATAATCTACTGTTGCAGGCTTTTGGTAAGGCTAACTCATGTTACCTAGAAGCATGCAAGCAACTCAAGCGTTTGGTCTGGCCGACTGCTATTATAATTCATAGAGTTGGTATGTGAGTGACGTGTTTTAATCTTGCGACAGTTGACATTTCCATAGTCAAATTCTACCTAGTGATACGTCCATGGAACAAATGTAGTATAACACAAATATTACAACAGTACTGCGTAGTAACTACACAGGAGGAGGACAAAACGGGGGTTCGGGTACAATATTAAGTGGGCACTGCCGCCCCCCCCCCTCCCCCCCCCCCCCAGAACCGCCACTGCTAAATCGTCTATACGTTTGAATGCGAGCTTGAGTTTAAAATAAATAAATAAATAATAATGGACAAATTTTAGAAAATTATAAAAACTGAAATATGTATTATTTACAAGAAATGCTATTATTTTGTAACTGGTGATCATAAAATGTTATATGTCGATTTCAATGCAAAATTACGAAACACGATTACTAAACGTGATCTATTAATGAATTCGGAGGGAGCGACTCCGACGAAAAACAAAACCCTTAAAAGAGTATTTTCTCTTGTACAAGTGTTTCGGTCTGTTCTTTAGTGAGTTTACCGGAAACTAATGGATGCGACGTTGTGGTCATCCGGGCTACAGGTGTCGCTAGTGAGCACAACCCACTGGTGGTGTACCTCCTCCTTTTCCAGGGAGGAGCGGCCCGCCCCGGCCGAGAGTGTTCCGATCTCACGTCAGCCGGCGTGACCGACGGCGGCTCCTCTCTATGATATCTCGGCCGCTAAACTTAAACCCCGAACGTTCGGCCGGCACAAGGAGGAGTTTAATCGTCATTTGTTGCATCGCGTCGCGACGGCGGACTGCTCCAGTATGGCTCTTCTGTACGAGTACGTCACGCAGGAGCAACTCGCAGGCTTCGACAAATACAAGGTAGCATGCTAAGTAGCTAGCCCACCCGTGGATGTGGATGTATGTGGGTTTAAACGCTTGCACACTGCTCGGGTCAAATTTGACCCCTTTTAACACTTGACAGCAATACATTACAAATGTCATAAATGTCATTGTTTCTGTAATTCTGATTCAGAACTGACTGATTCTGAATTTTTCCAAAGTGACCCAAAATACACAAAACATTAAACATACAAAAAAAATAAATAATTAAAATCTGACTTTTGTACAGGTATGTTTATTTTACAAAGGATTTAAATACAAGTCTCTGATTTAAAAAAAAAATAAAAATGTTGGAAATCTTAAAACTGTACATGCCGTAAATGTCTTATTTTCCAAGGCACAGTGGTAACAGTTCTCAAGAAGGAGCTTGGAAAAGCCCAATAACTTTATTTTATTTCCCTCACATTTGCACAGATTCCCACAGAATAATGATCATGCATACTAAACAGTAAACAACTGTAAGGAACAGAAGTCATCTAGAGGTCACAGGTGGCCTTGACCTGTACAGGCATATGATCAGCACTGGCAAAAACAAATACCTTGAAACCCCAAATACACTTTTCCTTTCCTCTGAAACATTGATTGAGTGTTAATCATCCGTTAATTAATTTCAGACAGGCTATTAATACATTTTGACAAGAGCTTCATCCACCTATACCACTTGAGACTGAGTGTGAGGTCGACTGCAAGTACTTACAATTTGAGTACTTGCCAATACAGTTAACTTGATAATGCAATTGCGTATTGCAATTGTGATGTAATTGTTTTATTCTATTTTTTAGGTTGTAATAGAAGGATACATTCAATCAATTAGAACAAAAATGTATATATGAGAAAAATGTATATATTTTTTAGATTTGTTGTAATTTTATGAAAAAATGTGGTAAATGACAAATATAAACAAAAGATAAAAAGCCAGTATTTTCAGGATTAAAGTCGTACTGTTACGAGACTTGTCATTACTTTTTGAGATAAAAATTAATATAAAACCTTAGTTTTTTTTCATATTTATATATATATATTTTTAAGATAAAACATTTTTTAAAGTACATTTTTAAAGTTGTATATGTTTGAGATAAAAGTCATAACAGTATGGAGAAAAAGTAGTATATTTACGAGAAAGAAGCTGTATATTGTTTAGCTAAAATGTTGAAAATCCTGAATATTTCATTCTCCTAATGTTGCTTTTTTGGCCTCATTTATATCACAGTTGTGTATATTGTTCCCTCAGTGAAATTGATTAATCGACCATTTAAGGTCTTTATTTTACTATACTCGGTGGAATTTCTGCTATTTCATATTTTTTTTTAGGTTTTATTTTGTCAATTGAAGACAGGATTTTAAAAAAATCAATAGTCTCAGGCGCTATAAATGTGATCGGGACTTCCCTAGCCGTAATTACTTTCCTTCCCCTGGGACGTTTCTCGTAAAAGCTTTTTAACTATCACACTTTGAGACATTGGGGAGAAAGATCTGCAGGGCGAGATGAGCATGGCAAATGCAACCGCTCATTTGCTGCATTTCAAAGAATTGAGATATTGATAATCGGCAGTTTGAGCTCATAAGTGTGATCACATGGCGTGGTGTGGTTTCCGCATCCTTCCTGCTACCCTCCATAATTAGCACAGTGTCACCACGGTTATTCAGCATCTTCAGCTTGTAAAGTCTGTTACTGAGTGTCATAATTATGCCCAATAGTTATTGTCTGTGCTGTGTCGACGACGTGTGCTTCTCGTGGTGCCTTGACTTACGAGTGCCCCAACTTTCAAGTGTTTCAACTTACAAGCCATCCTTTAGTCATATATATTAGTTTTTTCGCTATGTGTTGCGAGACAAAATTTAAAGTCGCAGCGAGCTTCAGATACGCTGCGGCTGCAGTGAAGTGAAAAGAAATGGAGCTATCAAGCTACTGCAATGCCCTCGTATGTGGGCAAGAAAAGCCACAGTCCGGTCAGACGTTTATTGAACGAGACAAACAGTCAAACACAAATACGAAACGAGAAAACTCGCAAGGAGCTGCTCCAACTCAATTTCGGCACATCTGCCTCATAGTTCTGAGGACCGGGGTTCAAATCCCGGCTCCGCCTGTGTGGAGTTTGCATGTTCTCCCCGTGCCTGCGTGGGGTTTCTCCGGGTACTCCCACATCCCAAAAACATGTAGGGTAGGTTAATTGAAGACTCTAAATTGCCCATAGGTATGTATGTGAGTGGGAATGGTTGTTTGTTAATATGTGCCCTGCGATTGTCTGGCAACCAGTTCAGGGTGCATCCCGCCTCTCGCCCAGAGTTAGCTGGGATAGGCTCCAGCATGCCCGCGGCCATTGTGAGGAGAAGCGGAACGGATGATGAAATGTGTGTATTATGACACGCATAACAAACATACCTCAATAAACACATACATCACGCTAATCCTACAGAATGTACACTATATTTACACTTTATAAAAAACGGTTTATTTCTCTATATTCTCTGTGAATTGAAAACAACGCTGAACAATTATTCCATTTGGAAAAGGATGTCTGCATCACAAAACCATTATCAACCGCACAGGCAATGTTTTAAGTTACATTTTGATATTCTTAATTGTCACCCACAACTAAATTAAGTCAAACTCGTCACCCTTTGAGGAATGCAATCGTATGCGCAACATGGCATCTGCTAGCTACAATTCATTTGGGAATATAATTGATACTTGATTTGCATTTTATTCAACTGCCCGAATATTTCCTTTTCAAAACACTTGTGTAGCTACACGATTTAGAAGACGTCTCGGGAGCGTAGCATGATTTCGTGCAAGATAATAGTTTGAACTCCCAAGTTCCACTCTTCAACCTTGTGAACGTCATAAACTTAGCGCTAATTCATTCTGTGACTCCTTGAAATGAAACGCCTCCTCCACTGCAATGCGATGAATCCATTGCAGCCCCGGAAAAATGTTACATTTTTTAAATTTTTGTGGTTAAAAAAAGAAATGTAGTACAATATCGAAAAAGTGCAAAAACATCATTCGTAAACCAAGATCCCACACCGCATTTTGCAAATGTATTTCAAAAAGCTACAAACGTCTGTTACGACAGACAATAGATATCAGTTTCTGTTCAACTATAACACAACGAAATAAATTACACAGGCAGCCTAGGTGTGTGTAGGTGTGTGCGTGTGTGTATGTCACAGTGACAAATAATGCCACTGATAGTGTGTCGTGTGTGTGTTTGCAGTACAGCGCCGTGGACTCCAATCCTTTGTCCGTCTACGTCATGCACCCTTTCTGGAACTTTGTGGTGAAGGTGAGAAACACATTGTGCGTGCGTGTCTGAGTGTGTGTGTTTTGATACCTGCTGACACTCCTCGCAGTGTTGCATCATGTTCTAAACGATAGTCAGCAAATTTGGCCTCTGCTGTACGCCAAGGTGGTTGTAATAAATGTTCTTTCTGACGTGATGCAATCATGTGTGGCGCCTTTAACGCAACGTGTGCTGCTTGCAGAGCAGATGTGGCATCTGTAAAGCTGGCTACTGTTGAATTTAAAGCGAGAGTACGGAATCTGATCAAAAGTGACTAAATGAGAGCAATTGGGCAAGAAACATAGTGTTTTTTGGCAAATAAAAGTCAACAATAATTTCATCAGACCGCAAATTATATTGTAACATCCTTTCATTTTGTTTACCGCTTATCATCACATATATTTTAAATTTGATTTGAGAAGAACTGAAAAGGCCTCCTGCAATTAATTAAATAAATCATTTTTATGATCATACGTATTTCACTTATGCTTATGTATTATGTTTATTTACAAAAATATGATTACAATATTTTGTACATTTGTACAAAAGGCCTCCTTACTTCATAAACACTTCTAATCATAATTACGCATCACACACACATTTTTAAAATCATATTATTAGCAATTGTTAAAGAATCATATATTTTAATTTTTTTAACCCTTCATCATCATTATGATCAGGCATATCTTTGTCTTGTAATTGTAGTTTCTACCAAAGTGGTTGGCCCCGAACCTCATCACGTTCACCGGCTTCATGTTCCTGGTGGTCACTTTCCTTATGTTGGCCTTCTACGACTTTGACTTCAACGCCTCAGGTCTGTTTACCTGGAACAATAGTAACACCACTAACAGAAGACCAGTACACACTATTCCATGACACTTTCATCACTTTATTGAAATGCCAAAGTTAGTTGAGGGTAACTATAATCACTAAGCCTCCGAAAGATGGAATATATCCCACCGGGTCGTCGCGGGGATATATTCGAGAGGCGCGAGCTCGCGAGCTAAAGGGGGGGGGGGGGCTCGTCTCGGCTGGCTGACGGGCGGCGGGCTCGATCGTGGCATCACCGCCTCGCTTGGTCTTGTGTGGGTGCGTGGGTCCACGTAACAGTCAGGTCACACCTGACATTTTCATTCCACTCCTTTCCACAACACAGCGTGTGTCATTTCAGGAATGAAGCAACAACCTTATCGCGTGCACTAAGCTACATTTTAACTTTGCATGTGTGCGTTTCAGACGCCAAACATCAGCACGTGCCTAGTTGGGTGTGGGTGATGGCGGGGATCTTCAACTTCCTGGCCTACACACTCGGTGAGCAACCGCGTTCGCGCCTCCTCCTCTTCGTCCGTTTGTTTTCGCGCACACCGTGACGCCATCTTTTTTGCAGACGGCGTGGACGGCAAGCAGGCTCGTCGCACCAACTCCTCCACGCCACTCGGGGAGCTGTTTGACCACGGGCTGGACAGCTGGGCCTGCATTTTCTTCGTGGCCACCGTCTACTCCATATTTGGCCGCGGCCCCAGCGGCGTGGGCGTTGCCACCCTTTACTACATCCTCTGGGTGGTGCTGTTCTCCTTCATTCTGTCGCACTGGGAGAAGTACAACACGGGGGTGCTCTTCCTGCCGTGGGGCTACGACATCAGCCAAGTGGTGAGGCTGAGAACATTTCAGTTATCATGAGCAAAATAATCACAGTGATTATGGATGCATAGAAACTTCAGATGACTTAAAGACATTAAAACATTATGGTCAATAAAAGGAGCGGCACGGTGGACGACTGGTTAGAGCGTCTGCGTCACAGTTCTGAGGACGGGGGTTCATTGCCCGGCCCTGCCTGCGTGGGTTTTCTACGGGCACTCCGGTTTCCTCCCCCATCCCAAAAAACATGCATGGTAGGTTAATTGAAGAATCTAAATTGCCCGTAGGTGTGAGTGTGAGTGCGAATGGTTGTTTGTTTATATGTGCCCTGCAATTGGCTGGCAACCAGTTCAGGGTGTACCCCGCCTCCTGCCCGATGATAGCTGGGATTGGCTCCAGCACACCCGCGACCCTTGTGAGGAGAAGCGGCTCAGAAAATGGATGGATGGATGGTCAATAAAAGGTAAAAGTAATGTTTAGTGTTTATCTATCCATTTCATAAATCATTTATATTTCACATTGTTTTCTGTCTGTTTAACTATAGTTACTCTCTATAAAACGGATTATTTTGTTAACATTTGTGGGTGTCTGGAACAGATTAATTGTATTTACATTATTTCCTATGGGAAGTATTGCTTCAGTTTTTGTACAATTTGGTTTTAGTCACAGATGAATCACGAAAACTAATGTTCTACAATATTTTGAATAAAAAATAAAAAAAAATCGACCCAATGTACTTTTTGACAAAAATTGTGAACGGCAACAGCCAAAGTGAATTTTCACACATGCAAAACTCCTGTATTAATACATTCATCTAATTAATTAGCGACCTCGTTGTTCATTACTCTCCTTTTAATCAATCATTTGACAGAAAGAACAAAGCTTAACAATTGAGTTAGATTCTGGTGGATAAATAGACAAACAAGAAAGTTAAATCAAAGCTGTTTGTTTTCCATCAGGCTACAACATGAACAGGTTTAAAGCTAATTGTCATATTTAGGAATAAGATTTGAAGCTTAATTTCGAGCTGACAATATTTACAAGACTCATGAATTCAAATTGGCTGCATTCAAGCTTGTTAAGGTCTTTTTGTCCGTGTGAAAATGTCCCTATTGTGTGACTAATAAACGTTATCTTGAATTGAAAGTTAGGAATACTTGCACTTTATGGTTAATTTCCTGTTTTGCCTGTATGACGAGAATGAGTACACACAGACTGCGGTTGAGTTTTTTTCCATTTAACTCCTACTCACCCGGACGCTGATGTAATGGCAGTTGCCATGTGAGCGCCGTGTAACTAATCCCCTTATCATCTTCCAGACCATCTCTCTGGTCTACGTGGTGACGGCGGTAGTGGGCGTGGAGACCTGGTACCAGCCCGTCCTCTTCCACTTCCTCTACAGAGACCTTTTCAGCTTCATGATTGTTGGTGAGGTGCACATGTAAAACACAGCAGTAGTGTACCGCCAAGTCCTGACACTGACCATTTGACCCATTGAGAACGATTACAGTGCATCGGAAAAGTATTCAGAGCGCTTGAATTTTTCAATTTTTTTTTTTTACAGCCATATTCTAAAATACATTTTCATTCATTCATTCATTTTTTTACTTCAAAACTGTGCACATAATACCCCATAATGACAATGTGAAATCATTTTTTTTGTAGATTTCTGCAACAAAACAAAATGTGTATGAACTTTGGGGGCTGACTAGTTCCTTCTGCACGGAAGCATGACAATAATTTTTTTTAACAAAACAGGCTTACTCAAATGTATCCTTTCACTTGTTATTGTCTAAAAAAACATCCAAACTTTAATTCTTGAGGCGACATAATGCCGCACGACTCCCGCAGCGTGAGGGAAGAGGCGGAGTTCTGCAACACTTCTCAGACAGTTGAGCATTTAAGAGAGTCAGTAGATTTGTTCTCAAGCTGCATTCAACACTTCAAATTGGTTAATAATGCGTGAAAATAACAGACGACACGATAGTATCCATTTGTGGAATAATATGAAATTGACCATATTTGGATGTACGAGGTTTCCGCCCGACAGTGACAATATGTTAAAAACTACGTAACCATATCGCATGTAGCACGTTCACCCTTTAAGTCCTGTCTTGATGATTTTCAGCTTGTTCATTCGCTGTGACGTTACCCATGAGCCTCTACAATGTCCTCAGGTAGTTTTTTAAAAAAAAAATTATTTTAAATGTTTTTTTTGTCGCCGTCCCTAATTTGCATGTGGCTATAGCACGAATGTGACTTAGAGTTATGTCTGTTCAGGGCGTACCGCAGCAACTCGCTGAAGCACGCCAGCTTGTACGAGGCCCTCCTGCCCTTCCTGTCGCCCGTGCTCCTCTTCATCCTGTCCACCACTTGGGTGCTCTTTTCTCCGTCCAACATCCTGGAGCTGGAGCCCAGGCTCTACTACCTCATGGTGGGCACGGCCTTCGCCAATGTCACGGTGGGTGTCCTCCACTGACTACAAAGGTGCCTCAGCGCCAGCGGTGGGCAAAGTACGGCACACGGCCCACCTGTAATATTTCTTGCATTCATTTAGACTGTTTTTTTTCCTCCTGAAGTTGGTTGGCTCAATATATATTTGTACAGTATTTTTTAATTATCTCATTAAATAATTGGTTAATGTATTTATTGTAAATAACAAAAGAAATAAATAGTAAAATTTACTATTTTACATGTACCATTTTTATTTTGTCATCGGTTACTTTATCATAATCAAAAATATTCTTGTGAAATAAATATATACATTTAAGGTTTTATTAAATAGTTGGCTAGTTTATGTATTTTAAATAAAATAAAAATTATCAGTAAAATAACCAATTTTACTTTTTATTATATTTTATGAAATAATTTAATGTAAATCGTAAAAAGACATTTTTAAATAAACAGTTTTACACCTTTAACATTTTTACCAGAACATTAATTTAATTGTAAATAATGAAAGAAATCACAAAGAAAAAAATTATTTTATTAGATAATTGGTTAATTTATTTATTGCAAATGATAACATCAACAACACTAGTAAAATAACCAATTTTACATACACATTTAACATTTTGTAAATAATACAAAAACAAATAAAAATAATTTTATGCATCGTCACTGTTGGGCGGAAAGCCCCCCCCCCCCCAATAAATTGATACTGTTGGCCAGTCCGCGTTTGTTATTTTTTTACAAATTATTGACCAATTTAAAGTGTTGAAAAAGATTTTTTTTTTTAAAAAGTGATGGTTTGGCACAACAATTTGGGTAATTAAACATTATTAAAACATCAAACAATTAATGAATTATGTAATTATTAAAATGACACAACGATTTTACACATTTAACGTACACATTTGAACAAATGACCACTTGTCCCTTTCTAAAATCAAATGTGGCTCCCGGTTTGCTCAACTGCGATCTTCGTCCTGAGTGTTAAACTTTTGAGTTTTGCCATGATTATCCTTAAGTGTTATGCTTGTGTGTGTGTGTGTGCGTGTGTGTGCATGTGCGTGCGTGCGTGCGTCTGTGTGCGTGTGTATGTGTTGCAGTGCAAACTGATCGTGTGTCAAATGAGCAACACGCGTTGCCAGGCGCTGAGCTGGCTGCTGCTGCCGATGGCCGGTGTGGTGACGCTGGCCGTGTCGGGCCTGGTGCCCGACGAGACTCTGCTGCTGCACGTGTGGACGGCCGCCGTCGTACTGGCGCACATACACTACGGCGTATCGGTGGTGAGGACACGCGTGCGCTACGATACAAACATTCACATTTCAAATCCATTTTCCCGATTGAAAATCTTTGAAATGCCGTTATTGTGTTCCTTGTCCCACAAAACCACCACCAGTTAAAATTGTAATGGGTCACTATTTGGCAGGTATTGAGGTGAACTTGGGAAAAAATCACTTGGCAAGTGTTTATGTATTAAAACCTTGTGTTAAGCACTTAATTGGCACCCTTGTGAGGGTCTGTTATTTGTGTTCAGTTATTGTAGTGGATCATTATTTGGCAAGTGTTGAGTTCTTGTCAGAGATCATTATTTGGCAAGTGTTTATGTATTAAACTTTGTGGAGGGTCATTATTGGTGAGTTTACAGTTGTGAGAGATCACTATTTTGCAAATGTTCAGGTATTAAATCTTGTGGAGGGTCATTATTTGGCAAGTGTTGAGTTGGTCATTATTTGTTGACAAGTATTGATTTATATATATATATATATAAATATATATAAATAAATAAATATATATATAAATCTATATATATATATATATATATATATATATATATATATATATATATAAATATATATATATATATAATTTTTTTTTTTTTTTTTTTAAACCTCTTTCTTATCCTTGCGTGCAGGTGCAACAGCTCAGCAGCCACTTTGGCATCCTGGCTTTCTCGTTGAAGAAGCCCAGCAGCGATTGACAGGAGGACGAACGAATCGGCTTGAAAGGAGCAGAGGTCTAGACTCCCCCCCTTTCCTCTCTGCTCAGCAACATGTCACGCTCATCACCGCGGTAACCGTATCCTCTCCATCCAGCGAGGACCGCCCCAAAACACATGTACACACACACAGCCACTCAACTTTTTGTGTGTGTGTGTGTGTGTGTGTGTGTGTGTGTGTGTGTGTGAGTGGGGGACTCGAGGGCCTCCAGCTTACCTCATTGGAGGATTGATGCAGTGTTCAGCCAATGACCACCAAAGTGTTTCCTACGGAAATGTGTTCCATTTAAGGGCTGGGGAGCCAATTCACACTCACACACACTCACACACACACATACACTGTCTGCTTTCAGGCAGACACACATTATTACGATATTATGAATGTATAATATTATTAATAATAAGCCTTGATGAAACCGCCACATTTTCAATGGCATTCTCAGAACACGAAAGTTTTATTTAACCTCTTTGGAAAATTCATCAATAATTTTAAAACGATCATTATTAATTTTGTGCGGTGGGTTTTTGGAGGTAGACCTGACTAATGGATCCTTTACGGCGGACAAGGTTGAATCCACTTTGCGGTAATGGTGATCGGACGCGGGTGATACAGGGAAGTGTCGTGTCTTTCACGCCAATTTGTTCTTGTTCTTTTCGTCATTATTGTCGTTGGGTCGCCATGGCGACGGTGGCCGCTTGAATGAAGAGTGCGTCCCAAAAGCCGATCGACGGCGCGGAAGCACTCTGAGGGGAGCGACCCCACGCCGCCTGGTTTCTTTTTTTTTTTCTTTTTTAAAAAGTTTTGTCATTTAAAACAAAACCTTTTCTAATAACTCGTCTCGGTTTTGCAAGCGATCGAGCGCCTCCTCCCGGTCAGGATGTCGTCTGCGTCTGTGGAGTCTGCAGATCAACTAGTAATGCCTGGCGATCGGGGCGCGAGTGTTAAGGAAAGCTTGCATGCGTTTCAAGCACATTAGAGGAAGCTCAAGTGTATGTCCTTACATTATTTGTGTCTGTCTTATATTTCTTATTTTGATTAACGTATGTAATGATGCACGTTGTTGGTCTCTAATAGTCTGTGTGTTTGTTTGGGTGTGTGTTTGGCCTCTTGAGCGTAGAAAAGGAATGTGACAGATCTACACCGGACGAACACAAACAAATGAGTTTATATAGTGAAGTTCATGAGTGTGTGCCATCAATACGTGGCTGATTTATGTGGTGCTATTCACACTCCATCATAATAATGGCAAAAAATAATAATGTCCACGAAAGTTATTTTTTCCCCCTTAACCACTATGTTGGACACCCCCCTTATTTTTTTTTTATTTTTTTTTTTAAATTAAAAAGTGAAAAACAATGAAAATGCCTGAAATGCTTTATACTCCAGATCAAGTCCTGAAAATATCTTAATAAATACTACTCAAACTGGAAATACTGGACAAATTTCATAAAGTAGTAGTAGTAGTAGTAGTAAAAATAATGTCAAGCCGTGTTCAAACTCACAAATTACACACAAACCACATGCGTAAAAGCCGGTATGACGTCTTACAATAGAGGCTGCAATACCCGTGGTGGTCGGCAGGTCGCGCTGTAGATCAACAGTTGATGGGGCGCAGCTCATTTGGCAAGTTCAAACATTTATTTTCGGGAAGGAAATGGGGGTCATTATTTGGCAAATGATCAGCTATTAAAGCCAACTGAAATGGTCAGTATTTGGCAAGTGTTCAGAGTTTAGGCTTCGTGCGCCGCTGCCCCTCTGACTTGACAACGTCATGGACAGGGCCAACAAGATGGCGTCGCGGAGCCGACGTGACCCCTCCACGCGCGCACACACACACACACACACACACACTCAATTATGAATGAGCATCATTGGAAACCAGACACGCTGCACACAAACACCCGATTATTGTCATCCACTTAAATGAAGAAGCAGCAGGCGCCAATTGCGACCTCAATTATACAACCCACACACCCAATAGACACTTCATTAGGTACACTTGCATATTGTGCCTCCAATGCTCAGCTTTGATTGGTACTTAACTACAGCAGTACCTTGATTAACAAGTGCCGCGACTTACCAGTTTTCCCAATTACGGTCCATCGCGTGGTTGAAATTATGGCGCGTGTGCTGCAATGCCCTCGCATCAGATTAGGGTTTCAAAACAGCGTTAGGGTTTCAAAGTAGGGATCCAAAACAGGGTTGGGGTTTCAAATTTGGGTTTCAAAACATGTTTAGGGTTTTAAAGTAGGGTTTCAAAACGGGTTTAGTGTTTCAAAGAAGGGTTGAAAACAGAGTTAAGGTTTTAAAGTAGGGTTTCAAAACAGGTTTTGTATTTCAAAGCAGGGTTTCAAATTAGGGTTCAAAACAGGTTAAGGGTTTCAAACAAGGGTTAGGGTTTCAAAAAGTAGGGTTTCAAAACAGGTTTAGTGTTTCAAAGTAGGGTTGAAAACAGGGTTAGGGTTTTAAAGGAGGGTTTCAAAACAGGTTTTGTATTTCAAAGTAGGGTTTCAAATTAGGGTTCAAAATGGGGTAAGGATTTTAAAGTAGGGTTTCAAACAAGGGTTAGGGTTTAAAAATAGGTTTATTGTTCAAATTATGGTTTCAAAACAGGTTTAGTGTTTCAAATTAGGGTTTCAAAACAGGGTTAGGGTTCCAAATTGTAAAAATAAACACACATTTTATGGTCCTACTTGTTATTTAAGGGTCAAACTAGTAAATCTATTTGGTGAAGTACTGAATTCTCGGGTGTCGCACAGGAAAAGAAATTGTTTTCTTACAATTTTCTAAATGACTCGAAAATTCAGAAAACAATTCTGACTTGTTTCCATCATTCTTTTGCCCTTCGGAGGTGTACGATTATGATCAGCGATTTCTGGACTGCGCCAAGACAAACGTCCTGCGCCGCGTGTCGCTTCACACCAACATAATGGAATAGAAAGAATCAGAGTCGTACACATCTATTTACTCAAATGTCACAAATTATTTTACCGAGAAGTCTGTAAATTAGTTGCCTGCGTGTGTACGCTATGCTACTACGGACTCCTAAACATTACGTACTACATGCATTATTCATGGATTATCCATAGTTGTTTTTTGTTTTTTTAACCGCTTATGTGCGTCCAATCCACAATTTATTGCCTGTGAGAGGCCACTTCATTAGGGACACCTTTGCTGTCAATGTGAACTTTCTTTGTTTTTTTATTATTATTTCGTATTTTTTACGTTTATTACTGCGTTTGCAGTTTGTAGTGGTCTACAAGTGTACATGCCATCGTTTAGTCTTTGGTGTGTGTGTTTGTGTGCAGAGAGGTAACAGGAGTGCGTTGGTATACACCTGAGTGCCTTCAATCTGTCCTTACAGCGCATACCGACACACACGCACACAGAGTACACACAATATCTCATATCAGGATGAATTATTGAGCAGCGTGCTAGCATGGCTAACAACAGTCATGTCCACAGATGTGACTTTGAAGCGTCAGAGAGAGAAAAAAAAGGAAGCTGGAAAATGAGTGGAAAATTGAGATTATTCACGTGTTGGGGTACAAGACGCCACCATATCAGACGAGGAACAGTCTATTACAGAAAAAAAGTCACTTTATTTAAAGGGAAAAAGCTGCATTGGTTTGTTGAATTTTTACTTTTAAAAATACTTTTTTTTTTTAAAGGTCCCCTTCCGTCAGAATAATTTTTTTTGGTACTGTTTTATGCATAACATACAATAAACGGCAACACGCCATTTCCGGGTTTTAAGCGAGCAAGTCTCAGCCATACAAATACATTTAACAACAAAACTGAACTATAGTTTTAGTTTTTAACGTAACTGTGGTAGTCTATTGTCACCAGCGACGATCATTTTGTTAGGTTCACTTCTTACGAACGGGAGCGGATGACAATCGGATCTTTTGATTTCCACCCGTGTCCTCTTTCAGATCACGTTCCCTATTAGCGGGCCGACAATCCAACGCTTGGCAAATTGTGCTTTACAACAATTTATACCCGCTGAAGGCGGCCACGGCAACGCACTGTCTCGCCGGCTGGGGAGGACCGAGTTGCGAGAAGCAAATCCATGGGATTTTGTGAATGTGGTACTGTTTTGAGAAAAGTCACACGATTAACATATGAGGGGAAAAAAGTTTGGTAGTGAATTTTTTTTTATTTGCAGGACAGTTAAAAAATAAAATAAAAAATTCAAAAAAAAAAAAAAAAAAACGTGTAAAGCCAAAGTGATTAACATGAATCACTTCCAAATATACAGCTGGCTTAGGACTTTGGGTCCATTTAAAACCTTTTAATGAGGATACTTCAACTCAAAGTTGTTTGGCATCACAGCTTTTTTTGTCTTTTTTTTGTATTTCAAAGTAGGTTTTTTTCTTTTTTCTGTGTCACTGTTGTGTATGAACAGAACCGAGACACAAATGTTGGGTGAAGTCGAACTGGCAATTTGTCGTAAACAAAGGCGGGATGCGTATGAAGTCATGCGTCACGCAACGTGACAGGAAGTAGCCAAAGTAGCTCTTGGTTAGTTTACTTTTCTGAAAACAAAAAAACTTTAAAAAAAATAAATGTCACTAAAGAATTTTTTTTTGAGAGAGAAAAGTTGTATTTATTTTTTACTTTATGATTTTTTGTATATGAAGGAAGTCAATTTGTTTCAAGAGAAAAGCCATGTTTGGGGATGTATTTTTGTTGAGAAAAAAAGTTTTTATTGAAAAGAAACTTTTAAAAATAAGTAGTATTAAGTTTTGTTTTTGAGAGAGATGTATTTAAGGGAAATATATTTTAAAATATATATATATTTTTTTTCAAGGAAGTCATTTTTTTCAAAAGAAGCATTTTTGGGCCTTTTTATTCCTCAAAGAAAATTATTTGGGCGGGGAGAAAGAAAGTTCCGTCTAATTTTTTTTATTGCAAGAAAAAAGTTTTATTTTATAAATTATTTTAATTATTTTTCCAATAATTAAATTCTAATTAAAAGGCAGTGCATAAAGTAGAAAGAAGTTAAAAATAAAGTTGATTTCCCACCCCCCTTCAATAAGTCATACTCTCAAAAAAGTAGTTTTTTTACATATACTTTTTTAAATAATTTTTTTTTTACCAAGTTTTCTTTTAATAAAATATTTTTTGGGGGGCAGATTATTTTAGGGAAAAAAACCCCCAACTTTTTCTCAATTTCTCTCAGTTTTTTCCTCCACTCGATGCCTTTTGCGTGTGAGAATTCCCGCGTCAGTACTCCATGCTCGGCAGCTTCCTGTCCGGAAGTAGCGGCAGACTGAGCTCCGTCATCCGTCGTCGTGGAGTCGAGCGGAGCTGGGTAACAGAGTTCCTCTTGGTTCCCGCCGCCTTGCCGCTCTTCGTCCCCACAGCGTGTTTCTGCGAGGCGAAGGCGGGAGTTTTGGACCCGCTCACTTGGAGTCCAGAGGGACCCGATGGGGTCAGGCGGACCCACGAAACCTTCCTGCCTCGTCCGTCATTTAGCCCCCGGCCGCGTAGGTGTGGCAGCGTGGTGGGCGGAGCTCTCTGCGTGGTCTCCAGGTGCATTCTGGGAGAAGCGGCGCACTTCTGCGGCACAGCGAACCTCAGGACGGCCTCCGGCGGACGCCCGCCGCCGTCCGACCGTGTGCTCCCGATGAGCTGCCGCGCCGGCCTCGAGACGCCGCCGTCTCCCATTGGATTGGCGAGTGAGGGGGCGTGGCAAGGGGCGGAGTCACACAGGTGCGATGCAGTGGTTTTGGGAGGAGAAAGATGGACCACTTGGCCATTTGTTCCCAACACTACAAGGAGATGAATAGAAATCATTATCCACATTATTATCATCATTAGTACCAAGAGTATTTATTTATTTTTTTTATAAAACCCACATTTAAAAAAAAAGTAAAAAAAAAACATTTCTAAGAAAGGTTAGTTCTTTAATTAAAAAAAACTAAAAAACATTTTAAATGTTTTTTTAAAAAAAGGTTAGCCGTATTTACATTCTGAGAAAAAAAAGTTGATTAATTTTAGAGAAGTGAGATTTTTTATTTAAAAAAATTAAGAAAACTATTTGATTTATTATTTAGGAAAACTATCCATTATAGATGTAGTTTTTCCAAAAGAAATAATTATTGAGTGTATTTTCTTATTTAAAAAAAGTTGTACTTTTTTTTTAGAATTTTTTAAAACCTTTTGGGAAAAAGTTAATATTTTAGAAAAAGTTATTTTTTGGAAAATAAACCATCCATCCATCCATTTTCCTTCCCGCTTGTCCGCACTAGGGTCGCGGGCTGCTGGAGCCTATCCCAGCCATCTTCGGGCAGGAGGCGGCGTACAGCCTGAACCGGTCACCAGCCAATCGCAGGGCACATAGAAACAAACAACCATTCGACCTCACATACACACCTACGGGCAATTTAGAGTCTTCAGTCAACCTACTATGCATGTTTTTGGGATGTGAGAGGAAACCGGAGTACCCGGAGAAAACCCACGCAGGCACGGGGAGAACATGCAAACTCCACACAGGCGGGGCCGGGGATTGAACCCGGGTCCTCAGAACTGTGAGGGAGATGTGCTAATCAGTCGGCCACCGTGCCGGCGAAAATAAACTAATTAGTGAGATTTTTCTCAATAGAACGTGTTTTTTTTTTTTCCCCTTCTTCTTGATGATGATGTACCGTCAGGAAGCGTCAGAGCCTCCGTGGTGTACGAGCTGGCGGCGGCGCCTTCATCAGGGGCTTCCGGTGGTGATGAGGGTCTGAGAGGGGGGAGGAAGGAAGACGGCGCTCCATTGTCATCATCATCATCATCTCGTCGTGACGGCTGCTGGGCTCCGGTCCCATCGTGCCGCCGCTCTGCCGTTTGTCTGCTTGCCTTGGCACGTCTGCTTGCCACCTTTTTAACCATGGCGCGGTCGCTCTAAAAAGAGGCGGCGCACCGTAAAGGTAACTTACTGACGAAACAAATGAGTAGCTCACAAAATAAAAAACTGACTGACTTATGTACTGATGAACTAACTAGCCGAAGTACAAAGTGACCAACTGACTGACTGACCTCGGCGCATCGGCGGCTCCTCTTGATCTTGGCAAGCAGCAAGTGGTAGGTGGCCATGACGGCGGAGGGCCGGTTGCGGGCGAGCGTGCGCGCGACCTCCGCGGCCGAGAAGCCCAGCGTGTCCGTCATGTACGCCAGCACCGAGGCGTCCGCGTCTTCGGCGCTCGGCCTGCACGCCGGGGAAGACCGACAAGTAGCCGTGTGCTACATTGCTACGCTAGCACTTTGCGCATTTGGCCGCCGGGCCTTCGGTGGGGACGAACCTGACCTAATCCACCTCTTCATCGAGCATCGATAGAACATCGCAATTATAAAAACCGTCTATACTGTCTCAAAATGCGATATAACAGCATCCAGCTGTGCCACGTGCATCTTCTGAAGCGGTTCACAAACAATATTTCGCTAATTACAAATTACAAACTGTTTCGAAATGCAAAGGTGAAAGATTTGTTCCCCCTCCTTCGAAACACTTTCTTCTTCCAACTTGTTCGACTGTTCCCACTAAGAATATCAAAGCAATGATGTCACCGCATTTTCGAAAGAGCCCCCCGGCCCCTCGCAGCCACTAGGGGACGTGTTCGCATCGCGGCTAGGCTAACGCGGCAACTTAGCCGTGATGACATTTCCACACGGCTCCTCATAAAAGCCTTCAAGTTACATTTTAATACACAAAAGCTGTCACGCTGACGACCACAACAATTTTCATTTGCCTTCATTTCCTTCTGCTCAAAGTTCTCGTATTACAAAACTCATAATGCAATAAATGTGGGACTTTTCTCCTCGGGAACCAAAAGGAAAAATACCGATGTTAACATGAGGATATGTTTGTGTGTTCTCCTTGTTATTTTTGTGTGTGTGTGTGTGTGTGTGCGTGCATGCGTGTGTGTCAGTGGCAGGCTGTGCACCTGGTACCTGGTATCTGGTACCTCTTCATGCTATCACGTCGCAATTATAGAACCTCAACACAAACACGCAATTTAACAGGACTGTGCCACATTCATCTTCTGGCAGAATCAATAATTATCTTAATAACATGGAAAAACACGAAGATTGAAATCAGGACTGACATAGAAGGCTTTTGCTGGCCCCGACTCGACGCCATGTTGTCGCGCGAGAGCGAGCGTAGCGGCCTCTCGGCGTAGCCCTCGTTGATCCAGGGCCCCTCCATGGCGGCTCGGGCGCCGGGTCTCTCGTCGGGGTCGGCTTCCAGCAGGGACAGCACGAACGTCACCGCACCTGCGAGACGGATGACGAAGACGAGCAGCGAGGCCAAACAATCGAAAATGTGGCCGTCGCACTCGATTTCTTACAAAGAAAAATCACTGTGTCCTTGCATCAACGCATACGGTATTACAAAATGAAATAAGTAACCAACCAACCAATCAGGTGACTAATTTATCAGTCACTGACCAACCGCCTGGCAGACGAACTAACTCACTGACTCACTCAGTCAGTAACTGATGGGTTAACTCACTAACTCACAACTTGCTGAGGGACAAAATTCACAACATGCGCTTGACCCATGAATGCACAATACAATTTCTTGTATTCTTTTCTGTGACTCTTCCAGTCACAGCGTTTCATCAGCAGGTTGCAACACAGATACAGAGGGACTGGAAGAGTCACAGAAAGGCACTCAAGTGGAAATATTGGAAATATTCATGAATCTACTACTTGGGAATTTTGTTGTTCAGATCATTTTTGGAGAACGGTTAAGTTGTACAAAAAGGACTGAAACGCTGAACAGTTCAAAAGTTTCCAAAAGGTCAAATTAAGCTCACCTGTGAAGGTTCTACTACATTTTAGTCTCATTCTGACATTTCACGCGAAAGCCCAAATTGATCGCGAGTCGTGTATGTTGTTGCGGACCTTTGCTGATGTCACTCGGTATGTGTGCGATGTCGGCGTCCACCATCTTGTGGTGCAGATGCTTGATGTTGAAGGGCTCCACGGTGAACGGCAGCGTGCCCGTCAGCATGGCGAACACGCTCACGCCTCTGACAACACACACACACATCACTCACTAAGCAGCCACGCCCTTTAAAGGCACATATCCAACATATATATATATATATATATATATTTTTTTTACATTGCCTTTTATGTTTTGCTGTTGGGGATGTTTTTGGAGTCTAGACTGCATGAATGGCATTTCAATTAATTTCAAAGTAGGAAAATTGATTTGCGACATTGGATAAAATGAGTTTAACCGCTTGGCCAGGAAATGAATTCAACTTTTACGTCAGAGTACCACTGTGTATATATAATATGAAAACGGCGCGACTTACACGGACCACATGTCCACTTTGGGTCCGTACTTCCTGTGGGCGAGGAGCTCGGGGGCGGCGTAGGCGGGGCTTCCGCACTGGGTGCTGAGCAGCTCCGGAGGCAACGACTCCGACCTCAGCGTGTTGCTCAGGCCGAAGTCTGCGAGCGGAAAGCAAAGAAGTCAGCAGGGTCACGTCCGACGCCTTCCGTCCAACGCCTCGCAAACGCTTGGCAACGCTCGACAGACGTACCCACGATCTTGATGTTGTTGTGCTCGTCCAGCAGGAAGTTCTCAATCTTCAAATCTCTGACACACAGCACAACAACACATGCATTATAGTATAACAATATCCGCTTGAATCCTCCGCTGGCTGGAATATAGGGCTGGTTGGAGGGGTTTCCCACCCCGCAACAATGAGGCGCTCTAAAGCAGCCACACCAGTGTGAAGCCCCTGTCCACACGCCGGCGGTCAAGTCAGGCTTAAAATATAAAATAAAATAAAATAATCCATCCTCCTGGTGCTTTCACCTTTCTCACTGTGACCGTTCTCATGTCAACAACGAGGCACTCTAAAGCGGCCATGCCAGTAGACTAGCCGAAGGGGAGATTTTGGCATCCTGAAAAACACCCAAAGAGCTTCTGAAGCCAGCAGGCTAAATGAACATCTGCGCTCGTCATCCAGTCTTGGGAATCAAGCGCCTTCCTTTCAAGTTCCTTCATTTCAACAACAGATGCCGAGAAACGCGACAAAAGGAGACAAAGCCAGACGAGCGACAAAGAACCGAGGAACGCGCAAACGTCGCCGCACAGGGGGAAAACATCATTTGCGGTAAACCTCCTGAACGTGGGGGAGCGGGAAGTGCATTTAAGTGCAAAATTTCCACTTATTTCCATTTTAATCGTGTGAGTGTGTGCGTGCGTGCGTGTTTGGCCATCGTTGAGGGACTTCATTAGAGAGGAAGTCGGTGATGTCGTGATGATGTGTGAATCATGGCGCCGGCGCAGCGTGATGAGGTCATTGCCTGGTAATCACATTCCCACCTTTGGAGGAGCCAAAGCTCTTAAAACCAAGTCTTGCTGCTATTGTGTGTGTGTGTGCGTGCGTGTGTGCTAAAGTCACACATTCTGGTCCACGCTGGAGTCATTTTTTTCTGCATTTAAATTCCTGTGTGTGTGTGTGTGTGTGTGTGTGCATTTGAAATCTATACTTTCTACTTACTTTGTGAAAATGAGCGTCTGACTTTTTTTAACCTCAGTGGATAATGACATAATGTGAAGACAAATACAATATTGACTGTCAATTATGAATATAATATATAAAAGTAAAACAAACAAAAAACTTTTAAGTAGATGGAAGAATCTTCCCTTTTGTATTTTTACTTAAGTACACAAAGGAGTTGAATGAGTACTGTCACTTTTACCATAGTATTTTTTTTTTAAACTTAAAATACATATTGTATTTATTTTTACACAAGTACATTGGTGTCTTGAGATAAAAGTTCAGCTCATTCCAGAACCACGCTTGCAACTCAAAACACATATCTCAGATCTTTTGCCCCATTGAAATCAATGGAAATGCCATTAATCCGTTCTAGCCTTCCCCACAAAACAAACTGGAAAAACAATACTCTATAATATTATCCTTTATAAAAACTGTAATGACATCATTAAATAGAACGTAAAGAATGAAACAATGTGTGCGTCATGATTTCACGCTGCAATCCAATTCATTGTGCTGCTCCTTCTGGTGTGCCCACCCTGCCCACAGGGAGGCAGTATAATACACCAAATGCTTGGACAAACAAATCAAGGCACCTGTGTTTCTACTTAAGTACACAGCGTGAGCACTTTTGCCATCTTGCATTTTGTGCGCGCGCGTCACCTGTGCACGACGCCACGCTGGTGGAGGTGCGCCACCGCCGACAGAATCTGTCGTGCGTATCTTCGGACTTCCTTCTCCGGCAGGCGCTTCCTGTCGCAGATTCGCTCCATCAGGTCGCCGCCGCCACACAACTCCATCACCATGTAGTAGCTGTTCTCCGTCTCCAGGGTCTACGCGTGCGCACGCACACACACAGGGTAAAGATTGGTATTGGTATTTTCACACACACACAAAAAAAAAAAAAAAAAAAAAAAAGAATCTGGCAACCTCCAGCAGGACGACGACGTTTGGGTGTCGTAGCATCTGATGGATGTGAGGTTCTCGCTTCATGTTCTTTTGCACGTAAGAGTCCTGACGCGCTTTCTTCTTGTCAATCACCTTAATGGCAACCTCAACGCACACAAATAGTAAATAAAAGGATAAGTGAGTAAGTAAATGCAGGTTGAAAGAAAAAGATTTAAAAAAAAAAAAGTTTGTAGATTGTCAAATCAACAGAATTAAATGAAAACACCAAGGGAAAATACCCATTTCAAAAAACCTAACTTCTGTAACTAAATAAATAATTACATTAATTAATTAGTTGAAAAACATGTTAATTAAAGCAATAAATTCCAGTTGACAAAAAAAGCTTTAAACCAGATTTAATGGGACATTCTTGGAATAATACGGAAAAACTAAAAAAATAAAAAGTAAATAAAAGAATAAATCCTGGTTGAAATAAATAAGAATGTGAATATGATGGCTTAGGAAAATATAATAAAAAATATAGAACAATAATAATAATAATAAAATGACTCAATATGAACATTTAAAAAATAAAAACATAAAATAAATCAGTAAATTCAGAGAAACCCATGTGTATTCACCAGGGAGTCTTCTTGGGGGAAACAACTAAAAAAAAATGCATATTGAAAGCTGTGCACTCAAAAAACACAATAGATCAATAAACATCCAACCATCCATTTTCCTTACCGCTTGTTCTCACTAGGGTCGCGGGCTGCTGGAGCTATCTTCGGGCGAGAGGCGGGGTACACCCTGAACCGGTCGCCAGCCAATCGCAGGGCACATATAAACAAACAACCATTCGCACTCACATTCACACCTACGGGCAATTTAGAGACTTCTATCAACCTGGCATGCATGTTGTTGGGATGTGGGAGGAAACAGGAGTGCCCGGAAAAAACCCACGCAGGCACGGGGAGAACATGCAAACTCCACACAGGTGGGCAGGGATTGTAACCCCGGTCCCCAGAACTGTGAGGCAGGTGTGCTAACCAGTCGACCACCGTGCCGTATCAATAAAGAATGTGGTCTAATTTAGTGTTATTGCAATATATTGTTCCAAGTGGAGGTTCACATTCAAAGTTGAAAGGTCATCAGATGTAAACAGGTGCAGTGAGTTTGCTTGTTACCATGGCGCCCACGGCGCCCAACGAGCTTTTGAGCACGGCATCACACCGAGTTTTTTAAACTCTATTTCTGAAACTGTGGTACCTTGACTTACATGTGGCCCAACTTACAAATTTACAAAAAAAAAAAAACATTTCAATGGGGAAAAATAATTGATTATGTGATAGAAGTGATTGACCAGCTTGGTCACGGATTTCAAAACGGTGAGTGAAGACACGGCCGTACGGTGTTCCTAATAAAGCGAGCGGAGTGTGAAGATATCAGACCTTCTCCCCGGTGGCGAGGTGGAGGCCCTCCATCACCTTGGCGAAGGATCCCTTGTTGATCATCTTGCCCACCAGGTAGGAGCCCACCCGCTTGCTGTGAGGGAAGCTCCTCAGCAGGTCCTTGCAGGGGGCCGCCAGCAAGGCCGGGCACGCGCCCCCTTTTTCCTTCACTGCGGCGCCCGCCATCGGGTCGCGTACCCCATGGTGCGACACCCCGGTCGGTCGCTGAGGTGAGACGCAAGAGAGCGTTGGAGCTGCTTCCTGCTGAGCGGCCGGTGCATCATTAACTCTTCTCTGCTAGTGACATGCGACACCATAATTACGCCCCCCCCCCCCAAACCCGACACACACACACACACATACACACACACGCCTTCTCTTCTGCACCGCTTCCTCGCAGTTACTCAGTAACCACTCAGACCCCCTTACTTCCACCTGCTCTTTACCAGTCGTGAGCCATCAGGGCCACGAGGCCCAAAACCCATCGGAAGCACTCGCCGACAATTACAAGCCTGGAAAGTGAATTCAGAGATTTGTTTCTAAAGACATTAAACATGTTTGTAGATAATTGCTGAAAATGTGTACAACTATGTAGTACTGAATTGCAGCGATATAATGTTAAACTGCTTTTCACCGTTTCATTCTTTTTGGCGGGGGCGTGACTAAAACGGTGCAGAGTGACGCACTTTGGAGTCCGGCATGAGTCCGCTTCTTCGCCGTT
The DNA here is from genome assembly GCF_024500385.1 of Phyllopteryx taeniolatus. Lineage (NCBI taxonomy): Eukaryota > Metazoa > Chordata > Actinopteri > Syngnathiformes > Syngnathidae > Phyllopteryx > Phyllopteryx taeniolatus. The sequence continues at coordinate 14,010,570 of NC_084519.1, forward strand.
ATACGTATGACAACTCGAGAAGATTCATTCGGACCAGCAGTGTTATCCGGAGCGCCGTTAGCTAGCTTTGCCTAAACCCCGAAAATGCATCTTCCTTCTGTACAGTCAGTCCACTGGCGTGGCTGCTTAGAGAGCCTCGTTGTCGGCCTTGAGTGCATGCACATCACAGTGAGGAAGGCAGAAACGCCAGGAGGCTGGAATTTTTTTGGGCGTGTTAAAAGTCTGACTTGACAGCCAGCATGTTGACAGGGGCTTCGGGCTGGCGTGGCGTTTTAGAACGCCTCGTTGTCGCGGTGTGGTTGTTTTAGAGCGCCTCATTGTCGAAACGGGAAAAATCCCTCTGATGACCTGGTGGGAAACTTTCCACAAGAAAGCCCCAGTAGAAGTATGCGGATGTTACATTATTTTGTCCAATCAGATTTTATCATGTATTTTTTACGTTACTCTCTCAATACTCAGTCATGGCTCCTGGGCCCCCTAGTGGCCGCAGGCTCCTATGCAGGTGCTTATGCCTTGGGCCGACTCTGGTTGATACTTTTATGAAGATCTAATAACTTTTTTCAGACAAATTCATGCAGAAATACAGATCATTCCCAATATTTGTTCTTGCAAAGGGATATATTTGTTTAAATTATGTTAATATTGTGTGAAAAGCGGCCATTTTAAGAGCTACTGGGTACAGTGGTGATCAGTGGAAAAGAGAGGTGAGGTTTCACGCTGGCGCCTGCCAATGAACTCTACCACCACGTGTGTGTGTCTGTGTCTGTGTGTGTGTGTGTAGGGGGGGGGCGGGGGTTCAGATTGCAGTGTCTCGTACTCGCTCACTCACGCGACGCTCCTATATGTCATGTAACATGAAACACACACAAAGGCTGCTCTGATTGGTCGCTCACACACACACACACAATACATAATCGCACACACACGCACACACATTTAGTTACGTTATTTATGTTTAATACAGATGTGTGTTTGACAAACTCAGATCGCATTGATGCGTGCTCATTTTGACACAAACATAAGTGTATTAACAGCATTTTTGTTTTTATAAAAAGGGTGAGTAGTTTCACTTTATTTTAGTTTTATATATTTTATATATTGTTTTTTTTTTAAAGGACACTTTTATACTAAGACAAACACATATTGTACAGTCAGTAAAGTTTTTTTTTTTAAAGGATGGATGGTGAAAGTTTGACCCTGGAATAAATTTATTTCATTTTTCTAATAATTTCCTGTTATGTCTGATGGGAAAAAGGAATGAAACCCATGGAAAGAATCTTGTTCAAAGTAAGATTCAACAACACATTCCATGTAGTATGTATTAAAACAAGGTTTTAAATCACAGCAAATTCTCTCATGATGTCTGATATAGTTATTATTATTACAATGACAATGATTATTGTTATTCATTGTTGAGTCAAACCAGACGGACTGTCACCGCTGCCCTCTAGTGGGTGGAGCGCCACAATGGAGCCTCCCAAGCCACGTTTTTAACACCTCCAAAGTGTGCCAAAAAAAAAAGCACCTAGCAAAAAAATGTAGCTGTTCCCCTTTAAACAACAGCAATTTTTTTCTGTCACACATTCCGAAAAAAACAAAAACAAAAACAAAAAACCCACACAAGGCCTGTCTGCCTCCCAGCAAAAGTGCATTTTGAGTTGTTAAATTCACTTATCTTTGAAAAGCTCAACAACCAGAGTAGAAACCAAACACATACAGAAATCTAGTTATAAAAATCGATACAAGTATGGGAAAAAACAAACCTTCGATGTGCTATGTTCTCCTACAAATAAAAACGAATGATATAAAAAGTAATCCAGATTACAATTTTAATATTTTTGGACGAGTTGGCCGTCAATTTACTTATTGCCACTGTGCAAACTACAAGATGCCTTTGTAGGTAATGAAAGCAATGACGTCATCACGCAACCGGAACACGAGCTGGCCACGCTGCATGTGATGTCACTTCCTGTCTTGGCTCCTCCTTTTGTATGTCGCAAAAAATAAGCCTCCCCTCCCAAACACACACAAAATACAAAGAAAAGTCAAGAAAAAGGAATTTGGGATTTGTGAGGAGCGACGAGGTGGGAATATTTTCTTTTGTTATTCCAGGAGGAAGCGGCGGCCATTGTGGTCAGCTGTGCAGTACTGTGTGTGTGTTTGTATTTGTGTATATGTGTGAGCAGGTGTGTATGCGTGTGTGTGTGTGTGTTGAGTGGTGACAGGAGGCTCGGCCCACTCCGTTTCCTTCAACCTTCTGCAGTGTTTCCCTAATGAAAAGACCAATTAAAGTTAATAAACAAACACACACACACTGGTATGCGTTGAACACACGCGCGCACACACTCTCCCCTGCTTATTAAACCAGAATGTGGTGCAGATTTGTGAGTGTGTGTGTGCGTGCGTGCGTGTGTGACACATGTGGGTCGGGCCGCCAGGAAATGACTGGTTCGCTTCACTCTTGTCATCACCTTCCAACACGTTTCTTTCACATTTCAATTTGGGGAGCGGCGCAGCGGGCGACGCGCGTGCACAAACACACACACACACACGTGCACATTGTGTGCACACAAGGTCCACATTAGCAGCGATGCTGGTTTTGCCCTCACAAACATGCAGTGTGTTGACACTAGAAAATAGTGACACTATGTATTTAAAGTCATTAGAATGTGCAGGCAAGTGAGGCCAGCACACGCACACACACACATACATATATATATATATATATATATATACATATATATTGAATAAGTTCAGTTTCGAACAGTGAAAATCAATAGGGTTCTTGTCAAAATAGAACAAGCAGATATAAACTGGTTGAATGAGATCCGTTGAGTGTTGCAGGGGGGAAAAAAAACTAAAAATCAACTGGGTTCTTGCTTGTATAGAACAAGCAGGTATAAATTGTTGAAAAAAAAAAAAAAGTGTCCTAGCTTCGGCGAGTTCCGGTTCCAGGCTGCTCGTCCGGCGACGCGGCGGCGTCAAAGTCCACTTTGTGCCGCCCGAGAATGGCGGCTTGTTGGTGAAAGCGTCGCCATTCATTGACGCGACTTCAATGGCTCGACGCGCGCGTGAACGTAATCGGCCGCTCGTTAAATATTCCCGACACTAACGCCAAACACTCCCCCACCTTCTTCCTCTTCTTACCTCATTTGTGCCTCGTTAAAAACTTGTGAATTCGGTGCCTGGGACTTCAGTGGGGACAGCGCCGGCCCATATTTGTATAACATGACAAAAATTGTCGATGAGCTACATCATGCTAACCCAAGCTGACAAATGTGACATTGAATTGGTTAAAGAAGCAGTCCCATCACGTTACTACAGTCATTGGACCAAGTAACTAAAATGACATAAATCAGCACTCCTGATTCAGAAGCGTCTGGGCAGATTACATTGACATGGCAACACAATGAGGCTGAAATCTGATTGGACTAAAAATTCTCACAGCCAAGACAATAAATAAATAAAACAATGTTGTGGAACAAATGTTGGAATTTCAGATTGCAAATGTCGTTCAGTGCTCGTGATCGCGTTTAGTCCAGCAGAAAAGCGCGGCCAGAAGTGTTCAAAACCGAACCCTGAATACGCCGCTGCTTCTGCTGCTGCAGAACGTTGTCACAAGTGCTCAATGCCAATGAAGTGCTAAGTGTTGCTTTTTATGAGGAGGAAACGTACTGGAATAGCAGGAGTGCGCGTGTGAGTGTGTTTGCCACATCCGTGCGCGCACACACACGTTCACAAAGGCGGAATATGCTCTGAGTTACAACCTGTTCGCTGATGGAACGGCCCCTTAAGCTTTTTCCTCACTAGCTCATTAGCCTTCATGTGTGTTGCATTGTGGGAGAACTATAGGATGTGTGTCGGTCAGAATCTGTTGCCAATTGCTAACTTCTAATTAGCTCGTGCAAACGAGCGCCAGTCCGCTACGCTACGTTGACCGATTCCCGTGCAGACGAACAAATGTTAGCATCACAAACACTCGATGTTGTTGTCTGAGTACGTGCGAGAGCGCGACCCATTTTAAAGGCGTCACTATGTCGAGCAAGAAATGGGTCCATTTTGAAATGTTAATAACTGGATCACAGGTCAAATGAGTGGCGAGATGCTCTTTACGAGTCACAATCCGTCGTTATTGTTCAATCGCATTGAGGTACTGCTTTTGAAATTGTGCCACCTGGCGATGAAGCGTCCCAACGTGGCGTCACGGCGCCCGTGTTGGGGCGTCGGCACGCTTGGAACACCAGCAGCTGAAAAAGAAACAACAAGGGGCGTGTATACACGTGCGCGCACGCCACACACACATACTAAAACAAACGAACATACACACGAACGTGCACATGCACGTAAAAAAGCAAGCAGACGTGAATGCACACATAGACAGACGCACGTACTCACACAAGCGCACAGGTAAACACGCGCGCACACACACGCACACAGGAAATGGAATTAGCGGGGATTATTGACAGAAGCTCCCGGCACACCTCTCGCACCGCGACACCTTTGTTGTGACTTTGTGTCATAAAAAAAGTGTTTCTGTGTGAACGCCACGCCATAAAGTGTATCCTCCATTATTAGTGCGTGCGCGAGTGTGTGCTTGCGTGTTTGTGTTCATTAAGCACGTGTTATGTTGTTAATAGCACACCTCGTTGGCTAGCAAAAAACGAGGCCGTTAAAGCGTCACACAACTGTGCTTGTGTGCTCCACAAAGACCAGCCTGTGTGTGTGTGTGTGTGTGTGCGTGCGTGTGCATAAGCACGGAACAAGTTATGTCCACTTGCATATAGCTATTAAAAATAAAAATAAAAATAGTTGGAAATAAAATGCATTTGCAGGCTGCCGGGAGCATGCCAAAGCAACAGGTGGCGCTATAAAGGTCCAAACATTGAGGCCGTTTTAGCCAATTGGAAGCCAGAAAAAAGCCAGTTCAGGAAAAGGCAACAAACAAAAACAAAGATAAGGTAACAAATACAAAAGATACAGTAATACAATAGTACATTTTATTAACTTTCTGCAAAGGCAACAGTAAAATAAATAAATATAATAACAAAATATGACAATAAGTTAAGGAATACATACATCTACATACATAAAAGTAATATTAACTCATAATAAATAAAAACTAATACTGAACATTTTGTTTTGTAGAATCCTGGACAGAATTTTACCCAGTTACAAATTAAGTAATAAAAATGCAACTCATAAATAAATAGATAAAATGAACGTAGTCATACATAACATTTGAGATTATGAGGAGTAGTTGGGGAAAATTTTTGTCAGAATAATCCAGAAAGTAAAAAAATATATATATTTATAATAATAATAATAATAATAATAATAAAAAAGGCAAATCAGAAAATGTAGTCCAGGTAAAAGTTGTTTATACAATAGCAGCCTTTATTGCTACGCTACGTCTGTGTATCTTTATGGTTTAATAAAGGTCATGAAGTGGAATAACCTGTATATGCACAGCCTTTACAGGATCACCGTTCAAGGGCGTCACGCGACGTCGCTATGAACGCGCGGCGGCCATAAGACGGTCGCCGAGGTGCCGCCAAGGACCGATGGGAGCAACGCTGTTTTCCATATTTGATCCAATCAGACCAAAGCTTATTAACAAATCAAATATTAATGGGAAACCGGGCCGTCTCAAACGGCAGGCGGAAAAGACCAACTAGAATAGCTTGAAGGGCACCCTGGACATTTTCAACCCAAATTATTGTGAAAATTTAATAAAAGGACTTCAAAGATCATTAAAAAAAAAAAAAAGTAAACAAAATCTGCAGTCTTCAGTACGCTGTAACGTTTGTGTCAAGCGGCATCTCTCGTGCTTATCCTTCTCATTCCACAGCACACAGCGCGAACATCCCTCCACTCCGGTTGCACTCCCCGGCTACACAGCTCGCCAACGCTAACCGCAACTCGGCGCTAAGCCCGGCTCGTCTGCCTCCATTTTTGCAAAAGCAACACTGAGCGCGAAATCTCACCACGTGTTAATGAACGCTCGTCTTTAATTTGAATGCAGTTTTTGGGCGGGTTTGTAACGAGCCGTCCGGCGCGTCGCGTTTCGACGTCGGGCCTTTTCTTGTGGTGCCAGCTGGCCGTGCTAATGTGCTAATCTGCTGTTTAGTCCAACCAGATGGAGGAGAAAGGAGGGTGAAAGGAAGTTACCTACAGAGATCTCCTCTCATTAACCACAGCCTCCATTTCACACACTACCCTTCCTACCCCCCCTCTGAAATCAGGCTGGTGCAAATCACGATTTTTAACATCATAAACACCCTATAAAGTGAATTCAGAGATTTGCTTCTAAATCCATTATACATATTTGAAGATAATTGCTGAAAACGTGCAAAGACAGAGGTAATTGTGGAGCTATAGCGTTAACTTTTTGCACCATTTCATTTATCCAGATTTTTTTGGGGGGCTAAAAGGGCTTCCATCATGCGTCGCCCCTCCCCCACTTAATAGGAACCGAGCGCCTTCATTCACATCAGCACTCATGCGGTGCAATTGCGACTTGCTAGCGAGCTATGCCTACGCAAAAAAAAAAGCATCTCCGCTTCAGAGAGTCAGCTGACGTGGCCGCTTTAGAGCGCCTCGTTGTCGGCCATGAGTACATGCACACCACGGAGAGACGGCAGAAGAGGGAGGGTGGGGAAAAACAAAACAAATCAAACAAACAAACAAAAAAACACACATCCAGACACTCACACGAAGACGAACCGGCCACATCCCTAACGTCACTCACAAGGCCACACCCCTTTAAAGACACACACACAACACCACAGCTTATTTCATTGTGCAATTATTACAATTTATAAAACCAGTTTATTTCTCCTTTCATTCTCTTTGAATGTTTTATGTTTATTTTATTATCCAATGCAGTACTATTAATCTTTAATTTAAAAAATGTGGTGCTTTTTTGAGGGTCTTCGTCGCGGTAGCACTGCACACACACACGAGACTGATCTGGAGTCAGCATGTGCAGTCGGCCTGCGTCCAACTTCCTTCCTCCTCCTCGCATTCCGCCCGCTTTCATCTGCAAGCTCGGATGCTTTTTATTGTGGCATGTGCAACTTTTATGTGGAGTCGAGAAACACGGCGTGTGATGTCTGCGCCAACCTAGACGCGTCACGTTAGCAGGAAACTCGAGCGCTGCGGAGTCAAATCTTCAAAAGACTTCCGTGTGCAAAAGTACTGGGACACCTCCAGGCAGTGAAAAGTCAAGAAAACGCAGACTTGGTCTCTCCTCGTCTTCTGGGAAGACTTTTTACAAGATGTTGGCGCATGTCTTTATGTCAAGGTGTTTCATGGGCTTGTTCTTCCACACCAAACTTATCTGAGCACACCTTGATGGACCCTTTGTCTACGTTGCTAACAAGATACAGATTTAGGATCGCCAAATGAAGTCAGAAATCTGAAAACACTCCACTCCAAAGCGTATTCCTTGTAAATTCCACATCTTTGATATCGTTTACAAGAGACGTTTATTTGCCGCCTTCTGCGGAACCGCTCAGCATCTTTGAAAGTTAATTCAAATATGAAATAGTCATGAATGGATGGATCCAGAGGCCGTAAAAACCTGACAATGCATCTGGACGAGGGGCACGACGCCAGGTAGCGGCCCTTAAAGAGACCAACCAACGCGGCACTGCTGTCGTGCGCTTGGAAGGCAAGACCGCCACAAAGAAAAAAAAAAAAATTTGACACGAAAAGACTGTTTGCCACGTTGTGGCGAGCGCGGCGACAACGCTCCACTCACGCACGGAGACTGAGAGTGCGCCATATTTAAAGGGAATTTGATTGGTCGCGACTGAAGTCGGCCGTAAACGCTCCCACGGTGGGAGCGCGCCTTCCCACTAGACGATCCACCAAATTCCCGACGCCAGTCTAACCTGCCTCTGGCACGCAGAGTTTTAGAAGAAATATTTGAAGAAAAAAGTAGTAATTAAAAAAAAAAAAAAGAGAAAAAAATGCGAATCGATTTTGCATTCCTTCTTGCAGTCAGCATCTTTTCTAGTTCATTTGCAGTGCTGATTTTCAGACGACGGGCGCGCCGCAGGCATCAAAAGATGGCAGATGGGAATATTTTCTCCTTTTCATCACTTGTTGCCCCCCACCCCCCCCTAAGCCCCGTTCACAGTGTGGTCCCGGCCCTGCCCCCCTCTCCGGTTCCCCCCCTTTTACCCGTCTTTCATCCTATAAAGACTGAATCCAAACACTTCGACTTCCCCTACACTCATCTTTTATTAATCACATCTCAGCGCCACGTCCGTCGCCTGCTATGTGCACGCTCATGTACACGCACACACACACACACACACACACACGCCTTCTACGTGCACACATACACACTAAAAAAAACGCCTCAAGTGTTTCATACTTGGTGTACCCCAGGGCTCGTTTAGGGCGTGAAGAGGTGTTGAAGAAGGATTAGCGCGCACATACACGCACACACACGCACGCACACACGCACACTAAACACGTGTACGCCGGCAGGCCGGGCCAAAGCGGACCGGATATTCCGGGCGTTGTTGTTCCAGGTGTGGAGTCATCGGGGGTCTCCATGCTGTGACCCCGTTATCCCGGGAAGAGGGAGGAAGAAACGCTGGATGAAAAACACATTTCTCGCCCGAGGCCGTATCACCGCCGCCAAAACGATGAGAAAAAGCCTTTGAGGCTTCGAGCGAAAGCAGCCAGGCGCAGAAAACGTCCCGTTGCTGCTCTTTTTTCACTTCTGCCTCATTTTGGTCTTTTTTATTTTGTATTTTTTGTACTATTCATTCATTCACACACTTTTAAAATTATGCACCTACCTTCAATGGCCTTTATTATTTATTTTATTTATATTTTCAGAAATTGTAGACTTTTTTTCTGAATATTTAGAGTTATTTTTATACATTTATAAAAAAATAAACACATTTATTCTGATTTTTTTTTCAGAAAAGAGAATCTTTTTAAGAAATTAAAAATATGTTGGGAAATTGTTTTAACAGGCCTACATTGAATGAAAAAAACGTTTCTATTTACAAGACACATTTTTGTCTCTAAATATGATATCCATTTTTCATCAAACGATATATTTCATATAAAATTAGTTTTTTTCTCCCAGATTTAAAATATTTTCTAAAAAAAAAAAGTACGTTTTTTTCCCCCTCTCGTACTTTATTTATGTATTGTTACTCGTTTCCGCATAATATTTAATAAATTTCTAGTCTTTTAAAAAAAAAAATTTTTTTAATTTGTTTTCCTTATACAATTAAGATTTATTTCCCTGTGTAGAATTACCAAAATTGCTAAAAAAAAATAAATAAAAATGTTCCCCCCTTTCTGGAAAGAAACATTCTAACATAATGCAAATTCATAACATACAGTTTCCATCCTCTATTTTTGAAAGCCTGTTTTAAATGAACACAGAAGCAGCTCCTCTATGAAGAAACTTTCCAATTTTTTTTTTCCAGTGGGAGACACCCAAACACCCCAAGTGCGTCCTGGCTCACATCTACTTCATGTTTGAAAATGACGGTATTGACGACGACTGGGAATAAGCCACTAAAAGGTAGAAAGAAAAAAAAAGAGGCGGAAGAAGGTCAAGATTTTGGGTGGGACAACAAAGTGATGAAATGGGCTCAAGGACAACCCGCATGCAGCCATTTTATTCCAAAAGATATGATGTCTTCACAGTGGAACTTACAAGTTTTGAAGGAAAAATAGAATATTAATGGCCAAATAGGACACATCACGTGGCAAAATAAGGGAAGGGATTTTGGCGGAAGAGTGTGGGACAATAGGAGATTTGCACAGCAATAACATGTTTTAACGCGAAACTATGATGTCATAATAGCGAAGAATATGGTGTAAATACAGTACAGCATGTTTTCGTGGCAAAATGGAACTTCTTAAAGGAATAATATAATGCATTAATGTCAGCATATTGCTGTTTATGTTGAAAAATAAGGCATTTTTTTGGTATAGTTTGTTTTTTGTGTGATCATGTTGCCAAAGGTGGCATTTTCATTTACATTGCAATACAGTGTATTCATGTAAAAAACAAACAAACAAGGTTTTCATAGACGAAAATATGAAAAGATTAAGCAAAAAATGGCGTCAAATATATACTGTCTAAATTAAAGGGATTTCATGCCCAAATGTGGCAAAATATCATTTCTAGTAATAGTTTCTATAGTTGGCTAGCGTGTCCACTCTAGAGTGCCTCGTTGTCGGCAGTCAGTGCACACGTAACTTGAAGATAGACAAAACAGCAAGAAGGTTTTTTTTATTTTTATTTTTTTATTATTTTTAAGTCCACCTTGACAGCCAGCATGTGGATTGGGGCTTAGGGCTGGCGTGGCCGCTTTAGAGTGCCTCGTTGTCGGCCACGAGTGCGCAAAAATGACGCACCCATTACAAAATATAGCGCTGTACATAAAAACAAATGTGTGCGTGTTGGGGTGAATTAGAATCAGAATATACAGAGTTTTAATGGCAATACACGATGTTTTCTAAGGCAAACTATCAACCAAGTGGACCTTTTCATAAGCATATTAGTGGCACGAGGTTGTCAAGGGAACACGTGTAGCGTTTCTGTGCAGCTTTCAAGTCGGCGTTTGCCGTTAAAATTGAGTCATTACCACCAATTAGAAGAAGGTAAAAATAGGAACTGGCCAGAGAAACACTGGAACACTTTCTTTCCTCTTTTTGCAACGTCCTAATAAAAAACAGTGCCTGTTTGTTGCACATTTTGACTCCCTAAACACGGCAATAAAATGGCATTCCTTCACTGTGCGCTAAATGCTAGTTCGAGGGAGAGGAAAGGCAGGATTAGCCGCCAATTTGGAATTTTTTATGACTTTTTTCTTTGATTAAAAAACGTTTAAATGTCTCCAGTTGCGTGGGAGAAAGAAATGGGATGGAAATAAGCGTTGTTGTCCGCGTTTTAAGATCCCCCAACACCAACACCCCCCAAAACCTCAATTACGAGCTGCAGATGTTTGAGTTTTTAACATTGTGCATCATGAATATTGGCAGCGTTAAGGGCGCACGTATCCTTCAAAAGATCCGATTTTGACAATGAGGAAAAAAATTAATAATTCGGAAAAATATGACCCTTTTCCTGAAACAAAAATATAAAATCTATCTTTTCTCTCCAAATGAATGTAGAGATTTTATTAGGGAAATGACATGACATCTTTTAAAATTTCGAAAAAAAGTTTCTGACTGAAACTGAACTCTTTTTCTAAATTCTTTTTTTCCATTCTCAAAATGGCATGACTACAAGGAAGCGTTTTCCTCAAACAATTGGGATTTTTTAAAATTTAAATAATAAAATTTTCAATCATTAAAAATACACTGATTATGTTCTAATCATATAAAAAAAAGAAAAAAAGATTTTTTTCTTGACCAAATTGGATTTTACCCATACTTTGAATAATTTTAGCCTCCCAAAAAAGTTAACATTTGGGGGAAAATTCCAAAAGAAATTCTGAAAAATGATGTAATAAGTTTACATTACATTTTTTATAAGATAAACAATAGTTTTTGGTCAAATTGCCATCACATTTGTGTGAAAAAAAGTTGTAATTTTAATTAAAAAGAATTCGAGAATATACAATTTCTTTCAGATTGTAATAGAAAAAAGATGTAATTGTATGATGAAAAATTCAGAATCACAAAAGTCAGAAACTTATTTTAAAAGTTTGTTAGTTTGAAGATAATAATTTTTTAAAACAGTAATTTTATCAATAAATGCTTTAAAATTTTAGATAAAATTTTTAATTTAAAAGCAAAATAAAAAAAACCACATGTTGGTGAATAATGTTACAATTTGAAGAGGAAAACGACTCCATTTTATCTTTTTTTTTCTTTTTGTAGAACAAAAAAAAAATAGATGTAATATTTCCAGAAAAAGTGAAAATGTGAAAAATGTCTTGTGACTAAAGTGTCTTCATAAAAAAAATTGCCCTTGTGTGGAAAACAACAAAAAGTTCCTCTTTTTACGGTACAAACAAAACTGTACAAGGATGCTTGTTGTGATACACTCCGTATGTCTGTCGACGACGCATTTGTAGTTTTCATCTCAGGATGACATCATCGGCTCCTTTTAAGAGGACAAGCAGGTGTTGTTTTATGGAGGTGAAAACTTACAACCTCTCCTCTCAGAAAGTCGTAAAAAAAAAACAAAAAAAAAACAGCGACGTCTCAATGTAGTCACCAGCAGCGAAGCTTTCATTGCTGCCATTTTCCCTGCCAACGTGTGTGTGCGTGCGCGCGTGCGTGCCCGCGTGTATGTGCGTGTGTACTCACTTCCAAAGTTTCCTGTATGTGGGCCTCGTAATGAGCTGCTAAAGGTGCACACTTAAAAGTGCGCTTCATCAAACCACTCCATTCATTGAATGTTAAGACTGATAGTTGTTCCCCCAGTAACACACACACACACACACACACACAGACGCCAAATTTTCTTTTTTTTTCCTCTGAGAAGTGACTTCCATTTTTGCAAACTATTATTACACCTCATTAAATTACATTTTTTATAAACAAAATAAAATGGACTTTTTAAAGATGTTTTGAGAATGAAGTTGCGATTGAGTTTTTTTCCCCCTCGTCTTTCTTTTTTCTTCTTCTTCTCTTTTAGCGAATAAAAATGGTAATATTTTGAGATGAAAGTGGTAATTTTACGAATGTATTTCTAAATTTTGAGAATACATTTACAATTCTTAAAAATAAAAGTTTACACATAGAAAGATTTTAGGGGGGGGCTTATATTTAGGGGGAAAAAAACAGCAATTTTACATACAAAAAAAAGTAGGTTTTAAAAATAATGTAATTTTACAGGAAAAAAAATGTGACAACAAAGTCCTAATTTTATGAGAGGGAAAAGTAGTTTTGTAAAAAAAAAAAAAAAAAAAAAGAAATCCAAACTGTTGAATTCTTTCTGTTTCCTTCAATTTATTACTGTATGTTTTCATAAAATACAATACTGTAGTGTGCTATTTAAAAAAATAAATAAAAAAAGACACTACTAAAGTTTTTGTTGGCGTCTCTTGCGGGGCCGAAACGAATCGATGGCACTTTCATTCATTTCAATAGGGACCGATGATTTGAGCTACGAATGTGCCGCATTACGACGGTTGTCACGGACTGAATTAAACGTTAGTCATTTAGTTGAGTTTATTTAGTTCAATTATTACTCAGCAGTGATTTAGTATTTTAATGTCTAATGGATTTCTAATATTTTGGCCCCCCGAAGTACAAGGTAACCCAAATTCGTGACATCATAAGTGACAATGAAGCGCACGACTTGACTTGAATTTAATTCGAAATCCTTTCATGTTTTCTTTTGTGTCCCTCTTGGAATATTCAAATGATGAAAGCACGATGACGAGGCCCGCAGCCTGGCGCGCGCCCGCGCCCACGCCCGCGCCCGCGCACGCCGTCAAGGCCTCCTTGACTCGCAGGTGCGCAAACCCCGGAAGTCGTCAGCCGCCGCTCACGCTGATTGGTTGCTACTTGGATATTTCTTTGGTGAATTTCTGCGGTGACGTTACGCATTCAATCACGATAGTCGCGCACACGGAAAAATCTTCAAAATGTCGTTTTACCACATTGTTATTATTGTTGAAAGAGGAGAAAATAAAGGCTGTCGTTTTTTGAGATTATACTCCATTTTATGGTTGCCAGATATGAAGTGGCTACAGATAATATTGCAGTAGTTTTCATAATAATAACGATGAACAAGAACATTGATTGGCAGTAATGTAAATTACATTTATAATCACCAGCAATAACGTTATTTGTACTTTTTAAATGATTATTTTTTTTTTTTACTCAGTAATATTTTCCATCTTTCTACTTGGATGACACATTGAGCAGTTTAAAAAAATAGATACATTTATTAGCAATATCAACAATGTTAATATAGACGAACATTTCTAATAAACAACAGACTGCATGTTACAAGTCAAAAGTATATTCAGAGAAAAAAAATGTCCTTATGATAAAAGATTGAATTGTATGTTCCACTTCAAATACTTCACAGAAGTCAACGAACTTCTCAATGACCCATGTAATGCATGTGCAATTTAAAAACAACAAGAACAAAAATGATTCACAGTGCAAACGGTCGAAAATAATTTCATAACGTTTTTCTCACCTGCTCGCTCGTCGTGGGGGTCCACGTGAGACTTTGGGGACCCTTCTCACCTTCGCTGAAGCACAAAAAGCTTTTATCATGACAAATGTTTTCAACTCAACTATCACGGGTCACCTTTTGTAAATGTCTTTTTTTCTCTTTAATTGGGGAAAGAAGAAAAAACAAAACAAAACAACAACAATGCTACGTTGAACTCCACTCATCATTTTCATTGAACAAGATCTGAATTATCTCACTGATGTGTTTCGTGACAAATGGAATGTGACGGGGAAAATGTCATATACAGTACATATGTTTAAGACTTTGAGTTATAATTAGCATGTGGAAATAAAACTAAATAAAAAAAGCTTTCCACACCATTTCCATATCATAACGCATGGGCGATTATATCTTATACATGTTACTATATGTATTCTTCGGATACGTTTATGTTTTGTTTTTCTTTTATCTTGTTTTTTTTTTGTAGCTTAAACGTGCAATATTTGATGACAATTACACTCGACAGTATTATCAAGTTGACGCGTTAAATATTGAGTGCATTATAATTCATTTGACATATATTAGTCAATAATATCATACCGAGCCTTTCCATTATTGTACCAATTAAGGACGTTTATTACTTGCCACATAACATGCAAACTCTTCATCTTTCGTTTTTTTATGATATATTATGAAATTCATTTGTTGTTGTGTGTACTTTGTTAGTTGTACAAGATGAATCAATGATTGTGCACGCGTGACTATTGCTGCTTTGTCTGTTTAATTCCCCCCCCCCCCCCCCCCATCAATCTATCCATTTATCTGTGATTATGATTAGACGTGCACATTTCCACATGTGATACTTAATAAATGAGATGAAATAATGTGCCTAATAATTTATCACTCACGTTCAAACGCCCGCTACATCACGCGCAAAATGTAATAAATACTAACTGCGGGTTTTGCTGCGGTGCTGGGCCAGCGGGCGTGGCCAGAGAGGGAACCCACTTCCTGAGTGGGCGCTGTGACGACTCCTGATTGGCTGAGCCTCGCTGTGATTGACGGCTCGACAACCTCCTCCTCTTGATGACACCACCCTCCAAACAAAGTGCTGGACAACGCAGACGTCAGACCAGGAGAAAGTTTGCACCGCGGAACACTTGGTCACATTTTTTGGGGCCTCGTCTTCTTCTTCTTCTTCTTCTACTTCTTCTTCTTCTTACCGGAGACTCGGTCGACAAGCAGCCGCCGTTGGGATCGGAGCGATGGCCGAGAAGCGGCGCTCGCCGTGCGCGCTCAGCGTCAAGGCGCACGCCTTCTCGGTGGAGGCGCTCATCGGGGCGGAGAAGCGGCGCCGGACGGCCGGGGAAGGCGCGACGGCGCCCGCCAGCCCGGAGCCTCGCGAGGCGGAATACGCCAGCGACGGATCCCGTAAGTAAAAACGGCGCAAATCACGAATGCCGACCAAAAAGTTGCCAACGAGACCGTCGGCTGCCATTCGTCGACATTATACACACGTTTAACTGCTGCAGCCATAGTTTGTGTGCGCAAATACGGCCATTTATTTCCAGCACTGACTCTCGTCACCATTCAACTTCATTCTTGCCGAAAGTCGCGCCGTGCAAACAAGTGCGTCAAGTGTGGGACAATTACGCTGCTTTATTTGATGAGCTTTCGGCTGCAGTCGTAAACACGCCAATTAGCGGCAGGGGGGAAGAACCCCCCCCCCCCCCCCCCCGAAAAAAAAAACAAAAATAAAACGAGTGGAGACTCGGAAAGCTCAGAGTCGAGGCCACGGCGCACGTGTCGGTCTTAATGGAATAAGACATCCAATAAAAGCGAAACGCACTCATCAATGTGCGTCCTTATCGCAATGATCAAGAAACTCAAATGAGCTTGACAAATTTACTCGGGTAAATGGATGCTCAACATGTGCGCAAATGTGGGCCAGAATAGCTACTAAAAAAAAATCGAGGTTTGATAAATATAAAGGGGCCACATTTTAGCACTCAATTGGCATAAAATAAGCGATGCAGAATCTATAGATTACAAAGATGATATTCCATTTCCCCAAATAATATTTGCAACATGCAATAAATGTGTGTGTGTGTGTGTGTGTGTGTGCGTGTGACAGAGAGCGAGGACGCGCTCGTGGCAAGCCCGCAGCCCGCGACCCTTTGCGGGGACGCCAGCGAGCGGGACCCACGCGTGGACCTGCAGGGATCCGACCTGTGGAAACGCTTCCACGAGATCGGCACGGAGATGATCATCACAAAGGCCGGAAGGTACACACACACATCGTTTCCCCCCAAAATCCTTAAAAAACAAAACAAAACAAACAAAAAAAAAAAAAACAAAAAAAAACGTTGTTTGTGCACGAAAAAAAATAAAATAAATTGCTACAAAGATAAAAAATGCTCAGTTTGTATGAATTCGTCGAAATGTTGACCCGTGCAGATATCACAATACGCAAACGCTAATCGAAGATTGCAAAGCGAGCATCATT
Organism: Phyllopteryx taeniolatus; assembly: GCF_024500385.1. Lineage (NCBI taxonomy): Eukaryota > Metazoa > Chordata > Actinopteri > Syngnathiformes > Syngnathidae > Phyllopteryx > Phyllopteryx taeniolatus. Next base: position 14,027,207 of record NC_084519.1, read on the forward strand.
GCCAAATGAGTGCGTGAACCCAACTGCGGCCTCCGCGTTGTTATTGATTGGTGGATGTGTTTCAAGCAGGCTGCGTTTGCTTTCCAGGCGCATGTTCCCTGCCATGCGCGTCAAAATGTCCGGCTTGGACCCGCACCAGCAGTATTACATCGCGATGGATATCGTCCCCGTGGACAACAAACGATACAGGTAAAAGCTACCAAACACAAATATGACACTTTGCAGTCATTATTCTTGTTGTTGTTGTTTTTTTTTTTTACGAAAAAAACAAAACAAAAAAAAAAACCACACACACACACACACACACAAAAGGCGCTGCATGCGCACAGTTGTTAAATTGTTCCTTTTGGACTTTTGACCTCAGCCTGATGGAAGGTCAAAGCAGCAAATGTGCCCAGAAAAAAAAAGTTAAAAAAAAAAAAAAAAAAGCACAACAAAACTTGCAAGTGCCTTTTGTTCGCATTCACGCGCGCACGCAACTGTGTGGCTCCGAAACATTTGCGAAACGTCGCAGTTATTGTGTGAACGTGGAAGATTCTTCTTCTGAATCGCTCTACTTTTTCGACACGCTTCTGCTCCCGCATTTATTCACCAAATCACCAGATTTCGCATCGTCTCGTTCTCGCGTGCTCGAAGGTACGTGTACCACAGCTCCAAGTGGATGGTGGCGGGCAACGCCGACTCGCCGGTGCCGCCCCGGGTCTACATCCACCCGGACTCGCCCGCCTCCGGGGAGACGTGGATGCGGCAGGTGGTCAGCTTCGACAAGCTCAAGCTCACCAACAACGAGCTGGACGACCAGGGACATGTAATTCCATTATTATTATTATACATTCCATCTGTGTAAAGTATCTATGCATTGAGGTTTAATATCTTGATTTTAGAAAATGACAAATAAACTTTGTTATGCTTTATTTCGATTTTTTTTTATGTCAACAAGTCCCATCTTAGAAATAAAAAAAAATCACATCACGACTTGAATGGCACCCTGCAGAGTTAACACCTCTATTACTATTATTATTAATATTATAAGTCTATAAAAATAAATACTAACTGCCCATTATTAATAATAATTACTACTAGTAAATTAAGATTGTTTGCTGTATGTTGAATAATATTTTTCTAATTTGAAAACTATCCATAGTAGTTTTTTTTGGTACAGATGTTTTCATGTATTTGATATTTTCACTATTTATTTCAAATTTCAAACACCACAAAATCTCCTGTAAAAAAAAAAAAAAACAAAAAAAAAAACGTGACGTGTCAGCGAAAATACATTTTATAACGGCACTCTGCAGAGCTCAAATTTCCACCAAGGACACATTTTTTAAATATCAAATAGCCTGATTTTTAAATTTAATAAAAAAAAAATGTATATATTTAAATTCTGGTGCAAATTAGGATGGTTTGGCCTCAGGGGAGGTCTGCATTCCAATCATAACACTTCATTTTTTTTTAAAGCACATTTTCCTCAATTTGAAAATCACGTAAATCCTAATTTGACAAAACTCAGGCAAATTTTAGACGTTTGGCCTCGGGCGAGATCCGTAACCCAGGAGGTTAAGCTTTTCGAAAACCCCGGCAAACAAGATTTTTCTGCTTTTCTATAAAATCATTTACCATCAACTTCAGAGAAATGTAAAACGTAGGTGTAAAAAATGTAAAACTTTACCTTTTGTTAGGAAAAAACAAAAACAAACCCCCAAAAAAACACCTTTTAGCTGATCTGCTAGTGGTGCCTTGAAGTACGACTGACTTGTTCCATGACCACACTCCTATCTCAAATCATCTTTCCCCAATGAAATGAATGGAAATGCAATGAATTCGTTCCGGCCCCGCCAAACTCACCAACATTCATTTTTTTCCCATGAGCGAAATTGCACAAAATTTGCTCTCCACATAATCCGCACAAAACACAACTGTACCTAATGTTTTGGCCTTCCTTGTCCCGCGATGGGGCGGTTGGCAAACCAGCTCAAGGGCGCGTTAGCCCCACCAACTGGTATTGTCCTTCTACTGCAAGGAAATCAATGTGAATTGATGATGGCAGAATGTTGTAAAGTTTGCTGCCGCCCTCTAGCGGTGGGATTCTGAAGCGCATTCGTATCGCAAGAAAAAAAAAATATGGAAAGTTTTTTCAAGGCACATTGATCTCTTTCAAATGTGTGTAGGAGGTAAAACTACATTAAAAAAAAATATATATATATTTTTTATGATCTCTATATTATGGAATATCCTCTATTTTGGGTGAATCCGAACTGGATCCCTGCAATAAACTGCTTCACTGTAGAAGTACAAATAAAAGCATTACAGCCAATTAGTGTCAATAAAATCTGAGCTCACTCAAAATGAACAATTTGCTGACGCCCAATCCAGATAATCCTGCACTCCATGCACAAGTACCAGCCGCGGGCACACGTGATCCGCAAGGAGTGCGGTGAGGAGTTGTCCCCGGTGAAGGCCGTGCCCGCCGGGGAAGGCACGCGCACCTTCTCCTTCCCCGAGACCGTCTTCACCACCGTCACCGCGTACCAGAACCAGCAGGTTCGTACCTTTTTTGGGGGGTCATTTACCTGAAAAAAACAAAACAAAACAAAAAAAATGTCCCCAAACATTTTTCACCATTCAAATGTGGCGCTGCCCTATGCAATCGCACACTTGGCCAATGCCGATTAATCGCCACCGGCCGATTTCTCTCTCTCTCTCATTTGTAACTATCTGCCCTCTCCCAAACTGTGTGCTGACTGGCGACATTTACAACAAATAGCACAATACAAACAACCACAGACAGGATATTTCAAACTACCCTGTTGCACAGAAAAAGTGTTAAAAGACATTTACAAAAAAAAAAAAAAAAAAAAAAAAAAAAGTGAAAATATCAGAGCCATCCAATGCAAACCACAACTCTCCAAATTTTGTCTATTGAACTAAAAAAAAATAAAGCCACTTAGTGATACATTTTTCCATTGGACGGTGATGACATCATAGCTGTCCAATAAAAAGAATACACCTCCAAATGTTGTGACTTTTGTCAATTTATCTGAAAAAACCGATGTTTTTCATCTTACAGTGACAATATTATAGCCATCCAATGAAAAACATCGATCTCCAAATTTGCGACTTTGCCTATTGCCTGTTTTACATTGGACAGTGCCATAAACTTTTGCATACGCACACTCATTGCTGGGCAGCGACGATATGTCCCAATTTTGTCACTCGGAGCAGAGCAGATGCAGAGAGATGAAGGAAAATGTCAACAAAAGTCATTCCTGTCCCACGAAAAGCACGGCAAATTTGGGGAGTTTTTAATTAAAAAAAAAACAAACAACAAACTCGCTGTGGAGATGCATGCTTTTCAGTGAACACGTTTTTGCTTAAATCCTGCCAACACACAAAAAAGCCCCTCGGTAAACGTAACGTAACGGTGGAGCTCATCTAAATGGAGAGTAGGACTGAACATCTGACGTTGGATGTGGGTCACGATGTTGAAACAAATGTTTTTGGACTGGGGCCGCGTCACATGTGCGCCTCAGCAAACACTCCGCTTCAGTTTCCGAAATGCCAAGAGAGGAAAAGTGTCGTGTTGGCGCGCGCAAGCGAGGTTCACACAAACACAAGACTATTTCTGCTGGCATGCTGTATCTGTTGTCATAAGATTTGGGGGAATTTTCCCTGTGTTTCAGATAACCAGGCTGAAAATCGACAGAAACCCTTTTGCCAAAGGCTTCAGAGACTCTGGAAGGAATCGGTGAGTCGAGACCTTCACGTTACCCGGCGCAACTGGGTCATGTTTGATATTCTTGCTTGCCTGCCTGTGTGGTTTTTTTTTTTGTCACGGCTATTTCAGTCTGATATTACGGGAAAGGAAAAAGCGCGGCCTGCATTTATTTATCCTTCTCTCACGGGAACTGTGGGACGGGGCCTCTAAGAACGTGAAAATCCAACCAGAGCGGCACTAATCAAGTCTTACCGCAGCGGCGTTCGGGAGATTGAATTGCCGAGTAGTCGTCATTTTGTCACTTCGCCGAAGTGACGGGGGTGGAAGATCAGATCGCAGCTACTGAAACGAAGCAGCAAAAGAAGTAGTTCAACTCTTACAAAACATCACATCAGTACGCAAAGAGCTCCAAAACTTCAAATAATATAAAATAATAACAGTATAATAGTGACAGCAATTGCAACTATGAGAATCACTGACAGATGGAAAGAAAATACTGCAGCGTTAACAAAAGAAGAGAGAAAAAAATCGTTCCAGATCCACACCAAAAAAAAAAAAAAAAAATAAATATCCAGGGTCTACGACAACATGACAAAAACTTCCTCTACTGCCATCAAATTTTGTGTATGCAGTACTTGTATACGGCATGTTTTCTACAATTTGGAGATTTATGTTTTTCACTGCACACCAACAACAAGTCTGAATTTTGTCATTAAAATTCAGCCAAAAAATAGAAGTGGGGAGAAAAAAAAAATTCTTCTTGAATCTGAAACTACAAATCTTCATGCAAACTTTCTTTTGGCCTTCAACCAACCAAAGCAAAGAAAAGGACGGATATTAAAATTTTGTTTCTTAAAACTACAGAAAATTATTTTCATTGCATTCCAGATAAAAAGAAAACAACAAAATGTTGCCATTATAGTAGTAAAATGATGCCAATTTTCTTGGCCCTTCCATGGCTGTCACAATTTTGTGAAACTCAATTTAAAGTCACTTGTGTGCAGTTGTTTAGTTACCCAATCAAAGTAATTTTCATCGGGATTAAGTCAAACTTGCGAAATGCGAACGTGCACACTTTTCCCGGGGCAGCTTGTCTAAATTAACCCCGTGGGTGTGCGCATATGTTTCGGAAAGGGGGGGGGGGGGTGCTTTCATCCTCACGCTAACAAGGTCTAACAGAGGAGTCGCATTCGGCCTCCACGCCAAACCACCTCGGAGCATGATGGGCGGGGGGGAAGGGGGGGGGGGGGGTAATATCCCACCTCATAAATCCTCCCTGTGGCTTCCTGCCTCCTTGCTCCTGATTGGCCCATAAAAGCCGCGTGAAAGCAATTACCTCGGAGCGCCCGGCTGGCAGCGGCCAATGGCGACGTGGCGTTTATGCCCCCTCGTTACCTGCGCAGACAGAGCGAGAGAGCAAGATGGCGGCCAGGCGCTGGCTTTACGAGGTGGCGTGGCTAACCCTGATTTGTGTTTGCAGGATGGGCCTGGAGGCCCTGGTGGAGTCGTACGCCTTCTGGCGGCCGTCCTTGCGGACGCTGACCTTCGAGGACATCCCCGGTATGGCCAAACACGGTACGCCATGTTCTTGATTTTTGGAGAAACAGTGGCACCTGAACTTACGAGTGCGTCATCTTCCGAGTTTTTTCCGGTCCAGTAAACCCCCGCTATATGGCGGTCCCGCTATTTCGTGGGTTTTCTTTATTGCGCAATACATTTAAAAAAAAATATGATTTAAAACCGGTTAAGGCAATTGATAGTACAGGTCGTCTCTCGGGGATACAAACACCTTATTTTTTGTACCGTATGTGTTATTAATTTGGATATTTTCACAATTGTTTTAACCATTGCTCTTGCACTCTCTCTCTCTCTCTCTCTCTCTCTCTCTCTCTCTCTCTCACGCAATATATTCAGCGTTTAAATGTGTGTGTATTGTTTTAAAAGTGTGTTTTCACTTATCGCGGGGGTCTGAAACGTTTACTGTAACAAATTGTCGCTTGGTTTTGCAAGAAACTCAAGTTGGAAAGTTAAAATCAAAAGGTTGATGATCTCCGAATTGCAATCAATCTCGTGTTAAATACAATTTGTGTTTGGGCAGGAATCCCAGGAGCCCACGGAAGTGTCGCCGCATCACCCCACTTGCTATCGCCCTCGCCGTGCTCGTCGCCCTTCCAGGTGTGCCCCCTCAGCACAAGCGACTTCACCTGCAGCCGCCCGGCCCTCCCGCTCCACCGCTACGCCACGCCTACGGAAACCTTCCCGCCGCCCCGGGGCCCGCCGTCCTTCGAGGGCGACGCCTTCTGCGCCCTCCCGCTCCCCACGTCGCAACTAGGCTACCTATCCGGCCCCGCCCCGCAGGGCTACGCCGGCCTCCGCCTTCACACGCCTCCCTATGGCCTGTACGGCTACACTTTCCCGCCGTCGCCCCGCCTGGCCGCCAGCCCGGACAAAATGAGCGCCGCCGCCGCCGCCGTCAACCATCAGAGCTCCCTGATGGGCTCGTCCCCTAGCGGGACGCTAACTGACAGCCTGGGCGTGCTCGGCGCCGGACAGCAGGGTTTTATGTTCGACTCTCGGACTTTGGGGCTCGCGGGGAGTTCGCAAGTCGCCGCCCACCTGGGCTGAAATTGGTCACCGAACATTTGAGAATGACACTCAGGAGTCAGGAACGCTTCAAACATCGGATGCAGCTACAGCGTGCCGACAAGGGTGAGCTGGAGCGTATCACAGCTGACCTCTGGGCGAGAGACGGGGTCCACCCCGGACTGGTCGCCAGCGAGTCGCAGTCGAACGAAGCCATCATGTGACGAGAACAACATCCATCCATTTTCTATAGCGCTTTTCCTCATTGAGGTGAGTTGGAGCCTTTCCAAACCGGCTTGCGGTTGAGAGGCGGAGTACACCCTGGACTGGTCGACAGCCAATCGCAGTGCTAATACAACAACTGGGGTGAAAACTGGGAGTTATTATGGAAGGAGAAGGCCCAGTGAATTGAAGGGAGCACTTTGTCGTTGTTGGGAAGGAGAAGCTTAACTCTGGTTGCTTTTCAACGAACGAGATACAGTATTTTGCATCATAATAATATATATTTACAAAAAAAGAAGTGACAAGCATCCACTGATCCATCTTTCAGATCAAAGTGCCCAATTCCAATTGAATTCCCCAGCTCTCATTTGATTTGTATTTACCTGTAAATTTCAAGTGAAACAGAACAGTACCCCACGCGGCTGTCGACAGATTGGCCAAACACAGCCACGCGCGCACGCAAGCGGTCACAATACATGAAAAACATAAATGTTACATAGTGTTTAGTTGGCTTGAGCTGACACTTCCCCACCTTTGATTTAAGTCATGTCCTATTTTTACAACAGTGTGAAGCATTTAAAAAACACACACACACACACACACACACACACACACTGCATCACTAAGAGAACTACAAAAACAAGGGCAGTAAGAGTTTTATGATTTATTATTAGTTTTTAAAAAAAAAATTTTTTGGACCGGTCCATTTTATAACGGGGGACTGGACATTGCTTACCAAAAGCAGCAGTGTTTCCTCTCACCGCAGTAGTTTGTGCTACGAAAAAACAAACAAAAACAAAAGTACACCCCCTCTATTTGCCCAACCCCGAACAGAGAAATTGACATTCATTATAATTTCCATGAACCCCCCCCACACACCCCCACAAAAACCCTGAATAAGTGGCTGATCGGGTAAACAAACGTAAATAAGTGGGGGATCGGGAAAAGAATCCCGCGAATAAGCAGGGGTTTCCGTGAATAAAGGGCGATAGGTCCCCCAAAAATCTGTGAATGCCAAATTGCTAATATGCGGGGGTCCACAGTATATGCATCTAATGTCGCACATTTCGAACATATTTCATAGTATGTGCTTATGTTGTAGTTTGGTGTTCAGGGTTTATTTGCGTCGTTCGGGCAGACGCAGGTGTGTATCTGTCACCCCTGACGTCAAGCTGGCATTGACGGGCGACAATGTCCCAGCTGTGCGTGTTATGCTGCACACGCTTTGGCAGATATCCCCTACGTCTCGGATTTTGATCCACATTTGGAACGCGCCCGATTCCCATCTGAGCATATCCGATTCCATGCGTTTACGCTGCCGCGACACATACTGTGTCCCAACTGCGCCGCTGGTTTTTCCATCGCTGTTCGGAGTATTCTGACGACGTCGAGTTCGGATTGACAAGCGATTTGGAATTATGTCACTTGACGGGGGGACCCGTGGCACTTACGCACCTGCTCTCCAACCTTGAACTTTTTCTTTTCTTTTCTTTTTTGTCAAAGACTCTTCTTACACGCACGCTCTTGGCCCAATCATAAAATGCGCACACACAAACATTTATTCAGCTTTTGTACGCAACTAATTTAACTGACTGCACACGCAATTGTTGACAGCGTCATAGCACCTTTTGTTTCATCTCAAATCAATTACACACAAGGTTCACCATGTGCACATTGACTTGTGGTCGGTCTTAATGTGCGCTGAAGACACGAGCAGGTTCCCACCAGAATCTAGTCAGTTTGAAAACAAAGAAAGTGTCATCAGTAGAAATACTTTATGGATTATAAATAAAGGAGGGCCGGCACTGTGGACGACTCGTTAGCACATCTGCCTCACGGTTCTGGGGACCGGGGTTCAAATCCCGGCCCCGCCTGTGTGGCTTTTGCATGTTCTCCCCATGCCTGCGTGGGTTTTCTCCGGCCACTCCGGTTTCCTCCCACATCCCAAAAAACATGCGTGGTAGGTTGATTGACGAGTCTAAATTGCCCGTAGGTGTGAATGTGAGTGCGAATGGTTGTTTGTTTCTATGTGCCCTGCGATTGGCTGGCGACCGGTTCAGGGTGTACCCCGCCTCTCGCCCGAAGATAGCCGGGATAGGCTCCAGCACACCCGCGACCCTGGTGAGGATAAGCGGTAGGGTAAATGGATGGAAATAAAGGAGTTCCTCGGTTTACGACTGTACTAACCTCAGTTACCGCCCTACTTACCATTTTCCATCCGTAATATATTTATAGCCTATTTAATTGTGTTTCAATCAAATATTTACTGTGCGGATGACTTTTACTACTGCATTGGCATAGGTTAGTAATAGAACATGGGAGGGATTCTCAAAGTGTAGTACGAGTACAACTAATGGTACGTGGCCTCCCTCTAGTGGTACACGAAAGAATCACTCAAATACAAATAAATGAAGCTTGACTGAGTGAAGGAAGCTTGTAGCAACGGATACAGCCAGTTTAAACCTTTTCTTTTTAAATCCACTACATCAAGTACAGTACATTTTTTTTTTAAGTACAGTTCTGTTGTATTGAATTTTTAAGTACAGTACATTTGCATTTAATCTTGTCGAACTGTTTGTTTTTAAACATTTATGCAAGTACAATTTTTATTGAACTTATGTCATGTGCAATACATTTAAATGGAATCAGTATTACAGTACTTTTTTTTTCCTTTTCCTATATTTAAGCGCAATGTTAATGTCCAAACTGTGCATAATGTTATAGTGGCTTACAATGATAAATACACTTTTTAGGAATAAAACCTCTATCATTTTTTGATGAACACCTAGGCCTACGATGTTATTTATTTCAATGTTGGTCATTACTATGTACTTGGAGAGCTGGGCATTTTTTGAGGTGATACTCGATGTAAAATGTGGACTACGACAAAAATTTGGTTCATGTCGCTTCCGTAGGAATGCAGTGACTTTGTAAACCGAGGACCCCCCTCAATTGAAAACAGAGCTCTCAAAATGTTGCCATTTTCTCTCTGGTTTACAGCGAAATCTACGTTGGTTACGCCTCTAACTAAGTGTAGACTCAAATCTCAACGTGAGCGTAGACATGCGGTGCTACTCATTGACAGAATACTGGGGGTCCTCGGTTTATGCCGTTATACTACAGCATCTTTAGTGTCGCGTGTCCACCTCATGGCTCTGTCTAAAGGGGGCAATGGACATTTTCGTACTTGAACACATAGCTCTACAGTCTAATGACTACAGCGAGAGGATACAAGTGATGTATACACGTGGAATACCTCGCATATACGTGCGCAAACACACACTTCACGGGGACGTGTCACATCGGGGGGGGGGAACGCATTCCAAATGGCCCCGACGTGAACCTTGACATCTCCAGTCGACCGGCCCAAACCCCGATCTAATTCCGACCGAAGCCATAAACAGGCAGCGTGGATAAAAGTGTTGCGTAACGGTGTAAGCAGACACCCCGCCCCCCCCCCCGCTCACATGAGAGCGAGGGCGTACGCCAAGGCGGGTGTGAAGGTGCGAATGTGTGTGGCAACAGGTGGTTGAGAAGTCTCAAAAGGTCACGCTGATCCCAGAAAATCCCAAAGAACCCCCACCCGCCTCCTTCAGAGGCATTCTCGTTCGATGAGACCACAAGTCAAGTTTCTCGAAAACGTGGAGGTTAAGTTTTAAACGCGTTCATAACGTACGGCAGTTAATTGCACAGATGTCATTTCTTCATCAAAAGCCCTATTGGAATATAAAATTGGGTAATAGGGTTAGTCTTGCCAACTCGAATGTGTTATTCTAACTTGGAAGGGCGGTAATGGAGTCCACCCAAACGGCTAACGTAGCCAACATTGTACCGCGAATGACTGCACAAACCGCTGCAGTTCAAAACATAAAAGAAAAAAAAAAAAGAAAACAAAAGAAAAATACAAAATTCCCCTCAATAATGGAAAAAATAGTCTAAGATTGTTTAAAATAAATAAATCATTATTAATAATCAAAATAATTAAAACATGCATGCAAACCCATATAAATATTAAATATAGTCTACACATCCCTCTGTTCAAATGCCAGATTTGTGTGGCCTTAAAAAAAATAAAAATAAGACCAAGATAAATAATTTCAAAAGAGGGGAAAGAACGTAGTTGCACAAGTGTGCACACCCTCATAAATGCAGATGTGGCCGTGTTCAGAATTAACTAATCGTATTCAAACTCATTAAATAGGAGACAGCATACAGTTGTTTATTTTTACTTCCACTCTCAAAAAGATTATTATTATTTGTTTTAATTCAATTAAGTTGTACAGGTTATTGGTCACATTAATGGTGGAACGAGTTTTGGAATGATTTATCTTAGCCAAATTTTTTTAAATACCACAAAAACCTGCAAATTGAACAGGGGTGTGTAGACTTTTTACATCCACTGTATAAAAAAAAATCTTACTAAATTTGAACGAGGCAGAACCACATCTATTAACTACATAATGCTCAATTAAATGATACTTTGATTACAGAATGTACGGGTGGTAGCGTTACCACAATTTAGCGCTCATAACGGGGCTGTTTTTCGACCAATAGCAGCATCGGTGTCACATGACAAACCGCTGTCATGCCACATTGAAAAATACATAAATCATTTAAAATAATAATAAACAATACAAAGAATGTTAAATAAATCTGGCTGGACGGGTATGGGAATATCGTTCTAGAAAAAAACATTTTTAGCCAGCTCATGTACAAACTGCTCTTAAGAACACGTCGCCCACTTCCTCCCGTTGCTCGGGCGTGGCCTCTCGAGTTGCCCGCTGTCAACGTGCGGGCGAAGGGACGCTGACGAAACGAGCACATGTGAGGAGGAGGAGGAGGAGGAGGGGAGCTTATTTTAGAAAGCATGGCCGCCTTGTTGTTCCTGAGTGACAGAGGAGACGGGACCCCTGCGTGCTACATGCACGTATACACACAAGAACACGCATACTTGTATGTAGAACATTAATTACAGCATGGAAGCCCTTTTAAAATCTGACAATATTTGTATACATTATTAATGGAGTCCTACAGTATATTTCTATACACACACGCACACACACACACACACAGTGTGTCGGTGGTCCGGTGATCTTCAACCAGGGTGGGGACACGGACACTTGTCCATAACCAGGTGCCGACGTGACTAATCTGTCACGCTAGCTGCGGAGAGCAAGTTAAGGACGCGGTGTCGGACTGTGGGGGGTTCACAGCAAGGGGCAGTGTGTGTGTGTGTGTGTGTATAACTATATAACTACTGTCAAGGCTAATTTATGCATAATGTGTAAAGGCTCTCTCTGTATCTACCGTAGAGCATACATTTAAGTTGAAGATACTAATACTAAAATGGTACTAAATCTGTTTTCTAATGGTCAAGCCAATTGCGGTTATACGTCAGTTTAGACTTTTGTGCGTATCCTAAGCTACTGTCGCATCGAAACGACAATGAATTTTTAAAACGCACTGAAATTGTAATGAATCTGCTTTTTAATGAATTTGCTAATATCGTCTCGCAAGATGATTGATTGCGCCAATTTTGTAGCTTTGACCAGCATTCTGATGCTCTTTTCAGGGCTGATTTTTATTTTCAATTTTAGTTTCAAAATCGGGAAAAAAAATGCTAACACTGTTAGTGGCATAGCGCCACCCATGGTGGTGGAGGAGGACATGCTGACATGAGTTCAAACGTCTTGCAGTGTAGTTTGAAAAAGACTCGCGAAGAGTACGACTGCTCCCAAACTAGTGAGAAAGTACATACCCCCACTTTCCCCCCTTTGAGGGAGGACGCCAACATCATCTCTCAACACACTAGCTTGCATTTTCATAAAGGCCAGTTGTGCGGTTTTAGTCTCGCTTGGCACGGAAGCAACCATTAGCATTACGGGCCTCAGACGCGGTGGGCTCGGTTTTGCGGCCGTCGAGTCCGTGACTGAGCATTAAAAGCGGCAGGTGAGGTCATAGCAGGCAGTGGCGGAAGGTTTCGGAGGGCGTACAGAATCAATAAACGTGCACATGTCAGAGAAAAGTTGAACTACTCATGCAGTTGTATTTAGATAGTACCAAGACTAAAATGATTTCAAAGCACTTTGGGTATGAATGAGATTCAGGAGCACATTGCTCAATTAAATGAGCCAGGAGACGAGTAATTCAATACTTTGAAATGGATATACTGTGTCAAATTGATGTCTTAATGTCTTGTATACAAATAGTTTTATCTCTGAAGTGTCCGACCGCCAATCACGTGTGAAACAACCTAATACATTTTAGGGGGAGATGCCCAATTCCAAAAATGTGCCTGTGAGTGAGCTGGTCAGAATTTTGTCAAGGTGCTACTGGATAACGTCAACAAGCTCAGCACGAACGTTTTCCAAGCGGGAACTCTTTCTCGACCAAGGTCTTCAGACTCCAAGTGCACCTGTGTTTTTTTGCGCGGGGGAGGGGGGGGGGGGGGAATAGGCCGACACCGTGGCCGCGGGTGCGCCGAGGATCAGTTCACCGCGTGAGCCGTTAACGACTCGACGGCTATTTGATGACAGTGGCGAGAACCCGAGCCCCGGCGCCGCCGTTTACAGCTGTTAAGTCTTTGTCAAGTCAAGCGATGATTTACGGCGCGCCACCCACCACCGTCGCATCCGACGCGGAACCACGAGGGAGGATAAAATATGGTCATTTCATCTATTTTGATTCCCCAAATTTTGACTCCGCCATAAATCTAAGGTGTAGAAAATGGACAGTTTTTTTTTTTTTTTTTTTTTTTAGGAACGTGAAAACACCTGACCAACGCACCTGCTACTAAAAAGGTAACCAAGGACAAGATTCCATGTTTAACGGCCAGCTAGCTATCCGTTTTCATGCCATTTTACACCTTCAAGTCGTTGTTGTATACCCACAAAAAAAAAAGGTCATGACAAAGAATGTGCCACTCAAGTCGCACCAACTTTAGAGTTTCTACTGTCGACATGCGCAAAGTCACGGAAGATGTAGAAGAAAGAGAAGAAGACGGAAAAGAGCAGCTGTCAGCATATTATTATTATTATTATTTTTTTAAAACACTTCTTGGCGACACTTATTCCAAAAGACAGGAACAGGAAGTCATCACATTATCTTCAAAATTCCACCCGAATTTGGGAGGTAAATGTTTGTGTCTTAAAGTTGCACCAAATTTCGAAGCGTTGGGGAATGCTCAAAGCCTCAGCTCATGATGTTTCTATTTCAAAAAATATATTTGGCTTTTGCTGAGGCCTATTTCAAAAGAAGGCACCGTCACAAAAGGGCTGCCGAGAGCTAAAGAGTACACGCCGGATGTTACGTCTCATTTTACATTTTTATGTTTCAGAGTTGCTAACCTCTTTTTGAGTTTGTGACATTTCACATCGTGGTTTACACAAGTAACACCATTTAGAATGTTCAAATGTTATTCAAATTACATGGCCTGTCCATGAAATAAAAGTTAGACTAATATTTTCTTATTTCCTTTACTTCTTGTGTGGAAAACAGCAGTCATGCAATGGTAGACTCCGCCATAAATCTAAAGTTGGATCAAACAGAACCAACGGAGACTAAATGCCAACATCGATAAAGCCGCTGCATTAGCAGTCTCAAAATCTGTGGATCATATCTCATTATAGCAAGCCAACAAATAAAAGTTTCCAGAAAGCTGAAGTTCTCCGCTGACTTGACTCGAGCAGGCACAGAGCCGGAACATTCCTGGGACTGTCCAGCTCGCATGCTTTGACTATTTTTAGATGGCAGATACGACGGATACGGCGGAAACCGCACTTTGAATAGAAGAAGTACAAGCCAGACAGGAAGTGACTGGGAAATCAAATCACAAATAAAATCTTCACTTCCAGCAAAAGGAAGTCGCTTTCTCTAGCTTTATTGACTTTTACTTTGAGTGTGCTGATCCAGTCTTGTCCACTTTACGCTATAAGGACAAAAGTATTGGGACCCTCAAAAAGCAGGAAGTGAAGAAAATGCTGAGTTTGCCGCTACATCAGTTTCCACTCTTCTAGATTCTGGATGATTTTGGCGTGGTTATGTGGGGAGTTTTGTCTTTTCGTGAGGTCAAAGAGCAGGCCTGGTTAAGTTCTTCCACACCAAACTCATCCAAGCATGCCTTAAAGGATCTCTGCAAACTGACAAGGGGCCTTCCTCAAAGTTGGACGCATACAATTGTCCAAATCTTCCATCCATGCCTCCATTTTCTGAGCCGCTTCTCCTCACAGCCCATCCCAGCCATCATCGGGCAGGAGGCGGGCTACGCCCTGAACTGGTTGTCAGCCAATCGCAGTGTTCAAATCTTGTTAAGATTAAGATTGAGTGACAATTGTATTGTTGAATTCAATGATTAACCAGTCCTCCACTCCTGTTGGTGGCAGTAGTCCGAATTTATCATTAAAAATGGAGACCTAAGCCATGCAATATTAGGGGGGTTTGTTTGGACGTTTCACTTTTTCGTAACCAAAACAAAGCCTTATCGTGATCCCAACACCCACGTGTGTGTGTGTGTGCGCGCGTAGGTCATTTATAGCCGAGCAGCTCATCAATCTCAATAGTGCGGAGCAGTGCAAAGAGCGGCTGTAACGACAGACGTGATCACCATTCAGTGGACGAGTGTAAACGGGAGGAGGGAAGAAAGATGATGAGGAGGAAGAGGTGAAGGAGCGAACGTCGTGAAAGGTGGCGGGGGAAAAGAAGGATGGGGTGAGAAAAACAGAGCTTGCAACTTGTTTATAATACTAGGTGACTGTAATGACTGACAGTTAAGCTTCTGCTTGAGCGCATCGGAGGTGTAACGGCAGAGCCGCCATTCAGCCGCCAACCACAAAAGGTACTGTCACACCTGTTACGGCTCTGGTAATACTTTTCTGCGTCGGTGAAGTTTATGTAGAACCGCAAAAATGGCAAAAAGCCCGGTTCTGGCTTTCCGCTATCCCAATATTCTATCGCTACAAATGAACCTTCCTCCACGACCGAGTTACCATAGAACATGCGCAAATCCGCTTTGTCACCGGTGCACCCTTTAACACCCACCGCTGTGAAAAACAAAAGAGTCATTATCAAAACACTCATTAGCAAGAAGTGAGCGTCTTCGCTCTCTGCTCACCATGCATACCACCACCCGCACTCTCCGTTTTATTGTCCCCGTTGTTCCCAAATGCATCTTTTCAATCTTCTGGCCTAAACATCGCGAACACTCTGCAACAAATAATTCGACTCAACTTATTCATCCCAACATCATTGTTTAAAAAGTTTGTGAGGGGAAGCTGCACATGATTGCTGCACTTGTTTCTAGCCGGTTTAGAACATTTGAATCACCACGTGCTGTGATTTAACGTAACGTATTTTCACATATTTGTGCTGCTTGCGTAGAAAAGCAAAACAGTGCAGAGAGTCGTATGAAAATGCTTGCGTTTACAGTCACCAATAAAATCACACCCCGGTCCAGACTTTGTGCAATCCCCTTACACGCAGCAGCCATCTCCCCGTTACTCCTCGGATATAACCTTGGAATTTGTCATTGCACACTGGACACACGCATTGGACGGGGTCACACGCTAGGACGGCGGATCACATTCTGCCGAGTGTATGTGTGTGTTTTGTGTACACGCGTGCGTATGTGAGGGCAGGGGGTCGGTCAGGAGTTAGGCACGGCGAGGGGAATATTTGTCAATGAGCTGTGAAGCCGTGCTGACACGAGACAACGTGTACAACAACAAAACGTCGCAAACTCCCACGTACATAGCAAATATTTACATGGGGAAAAAAAACCTCAGAGAGTTCATGAATCTGTGTTTCAGAGTTCACAGATAAACAAGTTCACGGCACTGGCCATTAGAAAGAATATGGCTGCACACGCTGTTTTTATACGGTCGTGTGGATGACCGCAGCACTGTGGACGTTCAGGTAGTGCGTGGACGCACAACTGGTTTTTTGGTTTTTTTTTGAGGCGGGAACAAACAGGCGCACATCAAAGGAGGGCCGAACGTTGAAATGTGCAGCCGCGCGGTGTATATTTTGCCTGCCGCTCGCAGAGGCGGGTGGTAGCGACAGCAGCTGCGGGGAGACGTCACATGCGCCATTCCTCACACTTCAACAGCCAACGAGAGAGCGATTTATGGACGCGGGGAGAAGGACACATAAACAGAAGCGGCGGCGCTGGAATAAACAAAGGCTGGAGGAGATGATGATGAAAAAGAAAGAAAGCAAGAGGAAAGACAAATATACAAAGGAGGAAGTGACAATAACATTAAATATTCAAACATGAGACGGTTAAATCATTTTTTTTTTTTTTTTAATAAAAGGAATACAGAACCTCTGGCTTTTTCTTTAGCTTTTTCTGGCCGCAATTGTTCACAAAGGAGTACAGCGTTCCTCATACATTCATGGTTTGTTATTCGCAAATTCAACCATTCGCAGGCTTTTTTGGAAACCTATCTTGGTGCCAAGCTTCCTTTTGTCCAGCCATAGCATTGTCTAATGTAAAATGAGTGTGGATTGTGCTCATACGCAAAACTTCCTCCAGTACCCGTGCTGTGCGTCTAGTTTGCTCCGCTTGTAGGACCCTACAGCTATTGTGAACCTACAGTACAGAACTACATGCAACATGGAGGTCCAGTGGTGTGGAAAATTACGTTTGCTTCTTTTTAATAAAGCAGCTGACCAAGTGTGTGTGTGTTTGTGTTTGTGTGTGAGAGAGAGAGAGAGAGAGAGAGAGAGAGACAGCGAGAGGAGAGAGAGAGAGACAGAGAGAAAGAGAGAGCACGTGTGCTGGTTCCTGGGTTCCTGGGCGCACTCTCCCATGACGTTCATGTCAACGACCCGAAGACGGTGTCAACAGAGGACCCTGCTAGATCCAGTCAACACACACACACGGCCTACAACGCGTGCATGTGTGTTGTTGTGATGGATCCCCGGGGGCGCTCGCTGACCGACTCGTCAGCCTGCCGTGTTTGTTGCCGTAGGGACGGCGCTGTCGCTGCCCGCTACCACCCAGGAAGATCTGTCAATCACGGCCCACCACGTAGACAACTTAGCCGAATGTTATGATAGCATTATCATCAAAAGCTAATGCTGCGCACGCTAATCTTGGCCGGCGCTGTAGCCCTGCTTACTTTTCTGTTTTGACTCGAGAGTGCTTCGGCTCCCTTAAAGTGGTTCTGTAGCTACCAGTTCTTTGCCTGAGAAACTCGGCGTGTGCGTTATGTAAATTAGTCCCACTGTTGCATCACAATCTGGCAAAAAAAAAAAAAAAAAAAAGACTTTCAGAAATCAGCAGACAGGTAAAGATTTACTTGGTTGTTAAATTTCACACTTGATGTAGGCACTCCAGAGACAACTATTGTATACAAACATTAAAAAGTAGGGATGGGTGGGCACGGGCCGATACCGGCCGGATTTGAAGGTATCGGGTAAATGCTGCCGATACCAGCCACCGATACTTGAGGCAAAAAGAATCTGAAAGAGAAGAAGTCCTCCTCGGCTGTAGTTGGCGCTAGACTGCGGCCGTTTGACACATTGACGAATCATCTTTGTGCATCAGTACGAAAGCAAGGTCTGTTCACAATAATCTGTCATTGTGTTAATGGGTTTCAATGTTGCATTTAAATTAATCGTTTAAAGGCTGAATGAGACAAACCAGTTCATCGCTACAATTTAAAGCAGATGTTGCTTCATCGCACGTTGGCCCGGAGGGGGGAGAAAATTAGCCGTATGGAATTTCTACATGACGAGTGCCATCCTAAATCATCTTTACCTCTGCTGACACGCTGATGGATGACATCAACACGCATACACACAAAGTGGCGTGCTAAAAATTAGTGCTCGTCTTTAAAGGCTGACTTCATGTTATTGCCGCATCACGGGATACTTGTTGATGTGTCAGCGCGCATAAATATCATCAAAAAAAGAGCCGGGCAGAATGAAAAGAGCAAAAAAAAAAATTTTCAATAATTATGTTAAACAGTATTTATTCCAGATAAAAGACAAAATTTCAACAAGTACTGAAAATTGCAAGAAGAAATCAAATTTTGTTCAAATAACCCCACAAATTGTTTTCTACTGATTAGTATGCATTTTTGTTCAAAATCCAATTATATTCCTTTAAAAATGACTGCTGATTGTAGACTTTTTTTTTTTGCCTCAAACTGTGTTTTTCCATTAATACAAAAAAAGATAATCTTATTCCAGTAATTGTATAAAATGTTCTACTAATTAAACACATTACCTTTGTACAAAAGGCTACTAAATACTGCCGACTGTAGTTGTCTTAGCCCTCAAAAATGTTTTTTTTTGCATTAATACAAAGAGCTTTTTCTTTCAAGCGACTCCAGAAAATATCTTAATAACCAAAAGCACATTTAAAAAAACATTTTAAAAAAAAATCCTAAATTCCTTTGAAAATTAATACTGACTGCACACTTTTGAACCCCAACTTAATTTTCCGATTAATAAAAAAAATAAAGCTTATTTTATTCATATAACACCACGAAATGTTCAATTCTAGTAATTAAAGCGTGTTACTTTTTCTACAAAATTCTAAAACATTCCTGAGACAAATTACTGCTGATAGCAAACTTTTTATCTTGAAATTATTCAATCTATTCATACAAATGGAACAAACACAAATTGAAAAACAAAAGAAAAATGGGAGCTAATCTTTTTCAATAACCCACAAAATGTCAGTTTTCTTGTAAATAAAATGTGAATTATTTTTCATGCACAATCCCACTAAATGCTTTTAATTATTGCTGACTGCAACCTTTTCAGTGGCTTTAAAAAAAAAAATACAAAAAATTTTAACGATGAACACAAGTTAAAAGTGAAAATTAATCTTATCAAGTAACAAAATGTCAGCTTTTAGCTAATTACAGTGCATTATTTTTTTTTGTAAACCCTACTGAATGTAAAAAGAATAACGGCTACAATGTATGCTAACCTCCACAAATGTCTGTAATGAGTTCCCTTTAGTGAATGACTTGCTTATTACTTATTCTTCATATTTTTGAGAAGAGTGCAGGACTCCCTTAATGAAGTAAATTAGGCAGGTCAGCGGGTGGGGGGGTGAGGGGGGGGGGGGGTGTAATTAGAAGAATCGGGCCTTAATCCCTCTCCTGGGTCATCTGCTGGGGTCAGGCCTAAAGCGAGAAAGGTCACAGAAACATCCGGCCCACTGCATTAACGACGCCTTCATACTGTAGACTGTGTGCGCGCGCGTGTGCGTGCGCATGCGTGCATAGGAAGAAGGGGATTGGGCTCTCTTTATAGTTCAATAGAATCTGTAGAAAGCCTTTATAGGAGCATCTGTAAATGTAGTGTCATGTAAACAAACATGTAACAGATGTTAGTGCGTGTGTGTGTGTGTGTGTGACTGATCACTTTCTATTGATCAGTGATTACGGTGCATGGACGGGATTTACTGTATGGGGCTGAGCACATGCTCAAACACATCACAGCAGCTACTGTAGCGCACAAGGGGCAAATGTGCACGTGTGTGACCGGTCGACAAGGACGGGGATTAACACGCGCGCACGCTCGCATGCGTTTCACGTGCACAGTATCAGAATCAGTACAGAAATCAATGCACTTTATTAAGTAGAAAATGGACAAATTGTGTGGATTTCCGTCAATAAGAGTAGCATTCTTTTTGTATTAATATATATTTAAAAAAAAAGTCTACGCACCCCTGTGCAAATGCCAGGTTTTCGAATGTAAAAAAAAAAAAAAAAAAGAGCTCAAGGACAAATCAAATTTTGAAAGTTTTTTCACCATTACTTGGACCGATAACAATGGAGATAATGTGATTGCACAAGTGTGCACACCCTCTCATAACTGGATATATGGCTGTGTTAAGAATGAACCGATCGCATGGAACAGAGTGAAGACCGTCCTCATCAAGCGACGAAAATACGACGCAACAGAGACATTCGCAAAAACTGGACGTACGAGAATGCAAGGTATGTTGGTAAGGCTAGTTTTCTTTTTGCATTAATGGGAAAAATACAACCTGGGGGCTAGAAAGTTTAAAAGGTAAGGAGAAATCTAATTTTGAAAGTTTTTCCACCATTACTTGGACCTGTAACAATGGCGATAATGTGATTGCACAAGTGTGCACACCCTCTCATAACTGGGGATGTGGCTGTGTTAAGAATGAACCGATCGCATTCAAACCAATGTTAAATAGAAGTCAGCAGGCCAACAAGTGGAGAAAATCTCCATTAAGCCCGACTAACCCACCCACATTGCCCGGAATGTTACCAGCGGTCCCTGCCAATGTGCGTAAAATGTCCGCCAAGCCTAAACAAGTGTATTTTGACTGCTCTCAACAGAGGAGGAAGCACAGATTGAATTTCCACGGGGGCTTTAAAGCAGACAAAAACATCCACGCTGCAAGCGGCGGAAATAGGACTGCCTGTTAAACACAACACACACGTGCACACGCGAGCATGACGGTGGCAACCAGTCAGCTGTCACGGTGTGCTGGAGACGAAGATGAAATGACGCGTGACGGAAAAGTAGCTCCCATAGTGCTGATGATTTGATCTTTCGATGATTCTGATGATTTGAAAACAACCACAGTGAGCTGAAACAGACACCCGGCCGTGCTTTAGTTATGAATATCATAACTCGCACCTGTGACACACACACACACACACACACAGAATACAGCATGACAAGTATCCTGGCTCGGGGCCAAACAAACCAGGCAACACCTCCTTGTCCTTTATTTTGAATGGAACTGGAGTGGTTTTATTCCCCCCCCCCACATCATTGGTTTGACTTATAATAACTTCAAGCCTGTTCACACCTCCTTATTTGCCCCTGCATATTATTTTGCGCGTATGTGTGTGTATAAGCATTTTGGGTCATATTTTTCAATTATTTATTAAGGTATTGTTAGACAGCCATCTACGAAGACTTTTTTTTTTTTTTTTAATAATAATATGGAGCAATCTTATACCTATATTTATATAGTTACCTCACCAACAAAATAATATATATTACAAATATACTGTATACACAGTGGAGAAATGTTTGCAGACAAAACTGTAGAGTGACCACACATTAAACTCTACTGGAACACGGATGTTCACTAAAGATCATCTTTAATACCGTATTTAATGCAACTGCATTAAATTTACAATTGCAAATGAGAATCTGTTCTTAATCGCCTGACCTGGAAAAATAAAGGTTAAATAAAATCAATACACGGAATACTTTTTTTTTTTTTTTTTTTTTTTTTTTTTTTTTTAAACTATAAGTGGTTCTTAATCACACAGAAAGACCAGGACCATGACAAATGGCTGGTTAGACAGCAAAAGGCTGTAAAAGACCTATAAGGAAACCATGTGGGCTCACGCATAAACACATGTAGGTAGGTAATAAACTACGTAGGTAGGGTTATTCAGAAAGTAGGCAGTTAGGTTGGTAACAAACTAGGTAGGTAGGTCAGAAACCAGGCAATTTGAGCAATAATCAGGGAAGTTGACACAGATGATTTGCTTTCACGGGCCACATGAAATGACTTGGCGGGCCAGATTTGGCCCCCGGGCCTTGAGTTTGACACCGGTGCCATAAAGTGTTTGTGTGTGATTCCCAACCAGTGGCTCAAGACCCAAATCGGAGTCCAGGAGAGATTAAAAAAACAGGGTGTCTCCCCACCCCAAAATTATTATTATTTTTTTTTAAGATTTAGATATGAATGTGAATAACTAAGTCTTAGACATGAGAAATAAAAAAAAGTTCCCCACAAGTGAAAATCCATTAGGTCTCCCTTACATAATCCTGCAGAGTAACAAAGACGTGGGGATGAAATGCGAACCTCTCGCCGGAGGAAACGGCTTCACATCAACAAGCCCCTTCATCACTCCCAAATATCAATATCCCCCTTTTGTGTCAACACCCTCAGCATCCGGGCCAGCTCCAGAGCCGAAGACGGGCGCCAAAGGACGCGGATAATCTGCGTCCATGAGCTCGAGCGTGCACGCCGGCGGCGAGGCGAGACTATCGGAAGGAATCATCGCATCGGGCGGGAGGAAGAGGAGGAGGAAGCCTCGGTACTGGTCTCACAAGTAACAACATGGCAACGTGAGGGAGCTTGTTTTGCTCGCTGGCTCTGGTCTGTTTGGACAAGCGGTTCTCAAACTGGGGGGCCCGGTTCGCAATATTTGCAGACGTAGCGCTATCTAATAGAAAAGGGTCGTGCTCCGCTGCCACCTTGTGGCGTCTATAGGCATTTATAAACCTTTGTAGGAGGTGTGTTTTTTGCGTTTTTTGTTTCTGCAAATGGTGATTTACAAACTGGCGAGCGTTAATTGCACACAGAACACAAAGCTCATCAAGAAAAACAAATACAGATTATATATCTTTTTTTTCTTCTTCTTATTCTATACATTTTCTCATGTGCGCCTAGATGACTTCCTGCCTGCCTTCATTTCCCACGACCATTCGCGCTGCAGGGAAGGACACGCCGTTCAGATGCTAATGTAGCATGAGCCCAGAACCACCACAGTACTGACCATGGAGTGTGTGTGTGTGTGTGTGTTGCCAACACCTTTCTATCCGGTTGACACCCATGACCAAATAAACACGCTTCACACTCCATCTCAAGCCACACATGCACAGAGTAATTGAAATAAAACGTCATGGCCTCTTTTATGATTTTTTTTTTTTTGTCTCCAACGTTCCCACCGCCTTCCACATGTCGATCACACTTCGGTGACTCATGGGAAATGTGCAATGCATTATGGGTTTGAGACAAAAAAAAAATATTATATATATATATATATATATATATATATATATATATATATATATATATATATATATATATATATATATGGGACTTCACACATCAACATCTGGAGGCCAAAAAGAGTCAAGGGGAAGTTGGGAATTAATCCAGTTATAGGAATAAATTATACACCTCTCCTACCCTCCAAAAAATCTTGCCTCAAAAAAATATGAATTCTGTACAGGGGGGGGGGAAGAAAAAACATTTAATAAAAAAAAAAAAAGAAAGAAGATTGAAGTCAGGAACCAGATTTTTGTTTTAAAAAAAGTCGATAGAAAATTAGCAAGAGCTAAAAAAAGGCCGATGCCGTTTCTGAATTAAAATCAGAGTTCTTGCTTTTACATGGGGGGAAAAAACAACAACAACTTCATTGTGAACCATGACAAGCCGTGCTGTTGACAATCTCCTCCAGATGGGCGGACGAGATGTTCCCATGTCGCCTTTTCGTCTTGCCGCTCGTTTATTTTCCCTACACGTGGAAATCCAAATTCTTCGTCACACGCCCGACTGTCCGTAAAAACACCCTCCCGGTGCCCTCCTGAAAACAAAGCATTTCATCACTCCAGCACACGGCCATTCAATGCACACACTGCAATGAGTAACTGGCCTTGAACTATGAACTCATGGGTTGTAATTTCACTGCCTGTGCATCCCACACAAACACTCACACACACAAATTAATCTAGGCTTTTCCAAAACACTCACAAATGTACAGTTAAGTGTTTTAGAAAAGCAACTCAAACTCAAGATCCTGATTATAGCGGCTTCACAGCTGTGTTGCATAGTGCAATGTGCAAATCCCAGAAGGGAGGAAGCAAAAATTAAAAAATTTAAAATTAAAACATTAAAAATAAACACGCTGGCTGTGAAAGTCTGCCCCCCAGCCCCCACACTCGCTATTCCGCCTTCCTCCGCGCAACCTGCACACTCGTGGTCAACAACGAGGCACTCTCACTGGATCCTGTTTTTTTCAGGAAGGTTTATTTATTTATTTATTTTTATTTTTTATTTTTTTTAAACAGTACTCTTGATAACATTAATGTTCTGTGGTCCGTATGAAAGAACCGAGCAGGGCATATGGGGCCCACGGGTCATAGTTTGCCAAACCCTCGATGTTCTGTAAATTCAGCCAAGGTTAGCATCACGCTTACTAACAAAAACGAATCTACACTCTAAGTGGACTTAATTAGCGAAAGAGGCTGTACTATAAGAGCCTAAAATAGCATTCTTCCACATGTGCTAACCTGTCAATTCAAACGGAGCCACCAAATGTGCTCGCATTTGTGGTCCCGTGCGAGCGCGGCGTCGTAAACACTAAACATAGCGAGGCCGGGGCCGAGGCCAACGAGTGCTTGTGATTAGCGCCGTGTACAGAACGGAAACCGGAGAATGTCTTCATCTTTTTTTAACGAGGGTGTCCATTTTAGAAGGAGCTCCTCCGAATTAGCTGGTCCCGCGGCCGGGCTAATTTCATACGTCGCCGTGTAAACACTAAACATAGCGTCGCCAAACATCCCATTCAAGGACAAGGAGATAATAAAAGGCATATTAGCAAATGCCGTGTGGCTGTGGGAAACAGAAACGCACACAAGATGGAGGGCCCAAATACGAAAAACATGCTGGCTTCCATTCTAGGCGGGCGAGCCTTAAAAAGTCTAAAAAGGTGTCTCGTTATCCAGTCCAGAGCGCGCAAAGGTGTGAAGTGAGGTGTTGTGGAACATCAAACAAGGGCCGATTAAGCCATAAACAACCACACACATGCACAAAACAAGCTAAGCTAACAGCAGAACCTTACATTTTTGTGCCCTTTTTTATTTTTATTCTTCTTTTCCTTAATATTTTTTTGACATTTTCTGTCAAAGCGTATGTCCGGCTGTCTAATATTTATTTCTATTTTGTCTATTATTATTATTATTATATCTATTTTTTTGTCCTATACTTGTCCATTTTTAAAATATATTTTCCACCTAATATTTTTGTAAATTTCTTGTATTTTCTTTCCTTATTTATTTATTTATTACATTTTCCATCTAATATTTATCTTTTTGGTCTAATATGTATAATTGTCTCATATTTTTGTTGTAATTTGTTTGGGCCATTCATAATTGTATTATTTCCATCTAATATTGTTGTCTATTTGTAACTATTAAACAAAAATACAGCAGAAAAGTTCGTATTCTTTTTACCCAAATATATTTTAATAATTTTTTAAAACTTTAGACTACCATTTTCTAATTTTTCCCCAATATGTATATAGTACTGTATGTACAGCATTCTTCTATTAATTTGAATTGAAAAGTGGAAAATCAGAGGTTGACCAGGATGTCGCTACTGAATTCGTTTTACTTTCCAACAACAGGAGAATCAATCCCGAACTAAAATATTGAAACAATAGCACTTTTTGCTTTAAAAAAAACAAAACAGTGATGATTGATTTACCGAGCACAAATGTGGTCTGCAGTATATCAAAGCAATTTCTAATTGAACTTAAGGATCCACGAGCGTCCATCTATGCCGCGTTGTTTTCCAATGGTCCGTTTCAGTCCCGCGCCACATTCTACATATTGTTTTAGCAATTACTGTCAGTTTTACGACACATGCGAACTTAAGACAGGAATCATACGTAATTGAATAAAAGCCCCTAAATGCGTAGAAAGGGGTGGCCTCTGGGGTGGTACGCAAAGGGCCGATATAATCTTTATGGTCCGAAGCGACGCTTCGTGGACCAGGAAACGGGAGATGGAGCAAAACTTCCACTGCAAGTGGACCTTAAAAAATCCCACGTTCATCTTGGTCTCTACAGCACCACTGTCTACTCTGTGTGCTTCCGTTCGTGTATAGGAAATTTCATGTTTCACTTTTCCATCCTCCAAACACAATTGTCAAGTGGGGGAAGGGGAAGGGGGGTGGTGGGGGGCTAGAATGCGAACCACTATTATTTACAACCTGCCCACAAACTACCGGTTGAGAATCATTGAATTAACCGAAAAGTGCTGTTGAGTCGAAGGAGTGTAACTTGAGGAAGGTGCTAGTGAACCCCCCCCGCCCCTACGCATTCTCCCAGCATGCTTATCACCACCGCTCCTCCCCGGGCCCGGCGTATCGCCGCAAGCGCCATTCGAGCGGGAGATAAACGCCCGCTGCCAGTGTGTGCGCGCTTCGCGCTGCGTAATTAACGAGTCTGCGGGGGTGAGGACATTCCGTCAGACGTCTGTCTCCGGGAACGCAATCAGCCGATTACCTGGGAGACGAGGCGGCGGTGGCGAGGAAAAGCAGAACCGGCCTGCAGTCCGCCGTTTAACCCGCCGCTGACCTCGCAATGACTGCAGAGACAGAAAAATCACAAAATGGACGCCAGATTCCCTCGTAGGGATGACTTTTTTTTTTTTTTTTTTTTTGTAGGAGGGCTGGGCGATTTGGCCTTCAAACAAAGTCTCCAATTTCTGATTTTAATCGTTTTTTCCCCCAGCTTTCTTTTTTAATAAAAAGAGCACAGCATAATGACATGATTCAAAACTATTTTTAAACCATTTTCCCTCCTCCAGCATTAACTTGCATCAACTTTTGCATAAAGAATAGAATTTTGTAGTCTAATGGTTTTAGACTGAAATAGCAGTTAATGCGTGCCTCGAGTTGGTGGATTGCAACATAGATGTGAAGCATTTATTTTTCATTTGTTATAACGTTTGGGCAATATGGCTTTGAAATAAAATCTTATGGGGGGGGGGGGGTATCACCTCTTTGATTTTAATAAATTTCCCCCCTTTGTTTTAGGGTTAGGGTTATTTTCCCCTTTCTGGGATTGTATGAATTTGTCCGGATACCCCATAGATGTCCCATAGAAATCCAAAATATTCTTTCTTTACAGTTAATGTGAAAATAAGTGCGTCCTCTTGGGAAAAAAAGGCGTTATCAAAATAGGTTTTTAAACACAATCCTAAATTAACATTCTAAATATTTAACAATTTAACATTGTACAACGAGTCGTCAAAGCGCACGGCTCGGCTGGTCCACGTCTGTCACACACTTTTCTGATGTACAGGTGCGGCAGGGTGACCTCGGCACAATATTTGCAGCCTAAAATCACAAAACTTGGCTTAAAAGTTTCCAACGTGGCTAAATCACTGCTTTTGCAAAATATAAACGCGCACCATTTACTCCTTTTTTTGTAATAAAGAAAGTATGTCAGAATTATTCCACTCGTTTTCTGTTTTTTTTATAGTGTGGATTAAAGTCATTAGAAGTTATTTTTTTCTTGTTTAATAATCGCTAGAGATGTTGTAAAAGTAGCTAAATATAGCGCCGAAATCAATTAATCGCCAAGACCTACTTTGTAGTGAGCTGGATTTCATCCGGTTGCTTGTCCGCTGGGCGAGGCAGCGTTTATTTATCACGTTGAAATGGAGCAGGACCGCCAGGCGCTCCGAGGCCTTATTAGTCAGATTTACAGCGTGCGAGAAGGTTTCTAGCTGGGATGAGGGTAATGCCGAGTGGGGGAAATCGACCATAAGCACTGTCAGCTGTTCATCAGATCACCACCAGAAGACGAGATGCGGATATAGCCAGATCACCTGCTGCTTTACATTAGATTTATTCCCCGACTAAAGAGCTTGTGTTTTCATCGCCATTCTTTTGACACATCTAATTAAAAAAAAAAAAGTCATAGTCAGTTGTATTTATACAGTGCAAATTCACAACAGAAGTTATCATAAGGTACTTTCCACAGCCGGCAACCAATGACGCAACACTGCTTTTCACTTAAGATTTTGCCATTTGTTCCCATGATAGCATTTTGGGGCTTTAAGTGAGACATATTTTGCAATGTAGCTCCAAGGATTAAAATAAATAAATACAATTGCAGAGGTCAAATCTTTGTTTCCTGAACTGAGCCTGTTTAGACGGGGTGGTCCTGTCTATGGAGGCAGCACTTAATAATCAAGCAGCTGAATTACACTTGCCAATTAGTGTAATGGCTCTGTGTACGTAGCAGACCAAAAAAAATACTCCGTGTGGGGGCGCCATTTTGTAAATTAACCGCACTGTTGCTTCAAAATTCCGAATGGCTGACAGATACAGTACATTTTGGGAAGTGGCTAGCTCACGTTAATGCTGTATATTCTTCCTAAGTCCCCAAGTTCTCAATCAATCACGATGTCAAACGCAATTGATTGTACAGCTCTCCATTTATATCTGTCTTAGGCCCCGACGTCATTCGCAGAGGTTGGAAAAAAACGGAATGCGCCTAGTTTGACAAAGTAGGATATAGAAAGCACAGATTCCAGTTTCTAAGGTAAGTCTGGCAAATAAAAGTGACAAATCATCAGAAAATTAACACTGAAGAACAGATACCTGAAAAATCTATTTAAATACAGCAACAAAGCATTTGTACATTGTTACCAAAGTTAAAATTCCTCAATGTACTTGGTAACACTTCCAGAAACACGAGTATCTCTCGCTAACGCACTGTTAGCATCATTTACTAGCGGCGACGAAGCAGACAGTGTCAAAGCTGACAGACCGCTCGTCGTATCTGCTGGTTACGAGCTCTTATCGGCCCACTAAGTGCTGGAGAGGGTGAGGAAAAATCAAGCCAGGGTCTCTGTCCAGTGTCTCCATCGCGTCTCGGAACGTCAGCGTCTGGCCCGATAGCGATTGGCACGTACTTGAAGCGCAAGTGTGGCTTGATTTATAACCCGTCACGGCGAAAAGCTCGTCGCGTTGCTAATTCTGAAGTAGGTACAAGGAGTTAAAAGTATGTTTGTGTCACGCTATTATTGATTAAAGTGATGACCAAAAAAAAAAAAAAAAAAAAAAACACCTACAAAAATGTTACTTCACACATCATTCCAAGTCAAAAGGATTTGGAGGCAACAAAATGGTTCTTCAACCATTGTCATCAACCAATGAAAGTTTAAAGATCCATTGGGTAAAAATTGTGACCCCCCCCCCCCCAAAAAAAATAAAAAACTGGTTTGACATGACAATCTCAAAAAGTGCAGTTGTAGGATACAACTTTACAATAAAGCCTCGCTATTCACGGGGTTAACCAGGACCTGGCACGAATAGCAAAGATTTGTGTTTCAAGGCAATGTTTATAATTGCCTAAAATAACGTAAACCCTAAATGTACCCCAAATTACAATTCCAAAACACTTTACTATCATTTCCAATTAATTTTACATTACCCTAAAAAATAAATGAGTTAACAATGATTTGATGTTGAAAAGGTGTGAGGACTCTGGCGTGTATGTCACCTTTTCACGACCCAGGAAACGTTGCGAGTACTCACCTACTCACTAACGGCGATTCACAAATCGGAAACAGTTTTACTGTAATTCCCAAACATTTGAAACGACTGTCAACCAAAATCTAAGAACATTTAAAGACCTGTTGAAAATTGTGTGTCAAACGATGGGATATTTGACTTGAGCAGGGGTTATCCTGGCTCAAATTAAAGCACAGGTGGGACCATTCTGATCTTTCAGGAATGGTAAATGTGCGGTTCTTCTCTTCTTTGAAGGTTTTAGGAGTGACTTCCAACGGGCAACTGGCGTAATTTTGCACCTAATAGTGCAACACTGTTCGGATGACAATTTTCACGATGTCGGAGGTTTTAGAGTCTAAGACGCCTTCAAATCTCATGTGAAGGATAAACTCTGACTTTAGTTACCTTGGCCATCGTATTTACAATAATTCAATAAATAGTGATTTCACCAGAAGACCAAAAGGTCTCAACCAGGAAGTAAACGTATGCACGAGGCCTCTCATAAGACATCCGCAGCAGTTTGACACTTCCTGCGGTCGAGGACTGAACTTTTCCGGCACTGAACATTCGTCCTGATCTGAGCGAGCGAAGTTCTTTTAAGTAAAATCGACTTCCTGTGCTATCTGAAGGCCAGGGCGCAGCGTCACAGAGAGGGAAAACCGCAGAGGAAGTGTCGTTTGAAGTGCGGCATATCAATGTCATAAGAAAACACTCAAAGTCCACAGCGTGTGTGCTTTCATAGAAGAATCCATCAATAAGGTCTTTTATGGCAGGGGTCCTTCATCTCCTCCAACTTGACTTCTTTCACTGCTTGTCTCATAGCGGCAAAATGATGAGCCTCGCTGACTCCAGCGCTCATAAATTTGATAAGCCGTCTCCTCATTAATGAGATAACGGACTCCTCCCCCATCGCGCTCATGCATTAATGCCGTCTTGGCTCTTATCTCGAGTGCGTACAAGCTGGACCGGTGGGCTGTGATTACATAAACACCACGAGACAGAGGGGCCGGAAGACGAATAATGGGATGATAGCAGGAGGGAAAGGAACGACAACATGGCTCCATCGACGAAAAGCTGGTCTAGAGAGTGTTTGTTTGCGCCAGTCACATGATGGGGATATCCAATCATAAGACAGGATATAGTTTGACGAGGATCCCGGAGAGTAAATGGTAACTTTGCTTCAATTCAGCGGTTGGATTCTGCGAAAGCTGCAATTGAAGGAAGTGGTTCAGGTGACGGCATCACAACTCTTGTCCCCAGAATGTGGCTTTCTTTGTGCGATTCTCATGGAAACACCGCTACCGCCCTGCATCACTGAGAGACGACAACTGAAGGCAGAGGAAAGCATCATGCCGAATGAAGGCTATCCCCCATTCCTGTTTCAAGGCTCCTTCAAATGTTCCCAATTTTGGCCTAATCACAGCTACTATCATCCCACGCCTCCTTTCGGGGGATTCGCCGCTAGTATCCTGCACCCCCCGGAAGCTAAAACTGACAGGAGTTTGACATGATGCCAAATATTGACCCACGCCTCTCCTACCATTACAAACATCAACTACCCTCACCCCTCCACCAAACATACACAAAATTTTACCCCCAATCCATTCTTAATTACTAAATCCCCCACAATATCCAACCACCAAACAAACCATCAAACAATATCCTCAACCAAACCATCCATAATCATACACAAAACCACCCAAAAATTCATACCTCCAAACATCACAACCATATAACAACCCAAACAATACTATTCTTCTCAAACTACTTATCATTTATCACAATATTATACCCTCCAACTTCACCTATTTCCCCCCCCAAACCCTACCCCATCCCCCACCCCCTACTACTCTCATTACCCAAACACACAAAACTCTCTTCAATCCTCCACTATTATACAAAAAAAAATTACATATCTTTAATTATTTAAACACATATTCATATTCTTTTATACCCCATATTCCATTTCATAATATCATTCCAACTTCCCTAACAACATCCCCCATCATTAATAAAATCACATCCCTCCTTTATTCCTCAATCTATCCATCCATTTATTTCATGCCTATCATTAATCACCCTTAACACCCATAATACTTATTCCAATACCTAAACCACAAATTCCACCAATATAAATTAAATTTTCTATCTCCCCCCCTAATCAGACTTTCCACCCACACCACAAACAATAAACCATATATTATTTCCACATTTAAATTATCCACAACAATTTTTCCATCTTCATTATATAATAAATTTACTATTTCCCACCCCTCCCCTACCCCCCCCCCCCCCCCCCACCTCTAACCATATTCCATTAAATCCCCCACCCCAATCAAACAAATCTCTCAACCTACAACATATCATATCCCAATCAATATTTATCTAATTACAAACATACAATATACTTATTATATACGGCAATTAGTAAATGTTTTAACGGGTGCAGATTTCTAAAGTTTTGCGAGGCAAAGTTGATTGTAACAATTTTTGTCTCTGAACCGACCAATCAGAAGACAGAAAAATGCTGATGTCATCAACGGCCAGCACTCTGGTCATTTGAAGACGAATTTGAAATCTGATTGGTTAATGAATAGATGCCGTTTGTTAGCCAGCCAATGACATTTTCGCATTGTGTGTTAGCAATAAGGTGGTGGACTGAAAGGCAAAGTTATGTGGCTGTTTTGAACAAATTCAATTCTCTGACAGGGAAGCTCTTTAGGAAATAGAGCAAGTCAGTGGAACGAAAAAACAGCCCCAACAAAGAGAGTCCAAAGTGGCGACACGCCACATGAAACACTCGCCATTAAGGCAATCTCCTGCCCTCTTAAATCCCATAATAAGTTGGTCGCTTTTAATTGTCGCTTCACTCGAATGTGCCGACGATCCAAGCTCTACTTCTCAGCAACATCGATGCGAGGTCTTAAATGTGGCGGTCAGCGTGTGCGAATCTCATCCGTTTCGGGGCGCTTCCTCGTCCGCTTAACTTTATGTGCACTTGCGGTCTGGAGGTTTTGGGTTATTTCTGAAAGCAAACGGCGAGGAACAATCTGAAACATTTTAACGGGGCGTCCTTCAAAGGGAAGTCAGCTCTCTGGTGAAGCTCATTAACAGACACCATCCAGATTGGATCCAAACGCTTTGGCTTTTTACAGGCCTTCGCCCCAAATGGGCCAAATCTTTATAAACAATAAACATGAAGTAGATATTTTGGGCCTGCAGGCATTCGCACCCAACAGCTAGAGTTTGGAGAGAGTATGGCATCGATAGAAAAGCGCACATCTGACAATCAGAACTTTGTTCCAAAGTGAATGACCCTTGTATCGACAAATAAGGGAAGGAAATAAAAGGGAGGGGGACGAAAGGAAGGAAAAAAAGGTCAGCGCAAAGATAGGAAAGGAAGAAAACGTAAAAGCATAGAAAGAAATGAAAGGAAAACCATGCAAACGACAGAAAGGAAACATCAAACAAAGGAAATAAGGAGATAAGAAATAAAGGGAAGAAAAGGGAAAAGAGAAAAGGATTGGAAATCAAAAGCCAAGAAAGGAAGGAGAGGAAAGAAAGGCAACAAGGAAGAAAAAAAGGAAATGAGGGAAATGGGTAATAGCAAAGAAAGGAAAAAAGACGAAAGTAAAAAGAAAGCAAGGAAAGAAAGTAAAAGCAAAGAAAGGAAAGGAAGGGAAAAGGCTAACAGCAAAGAAAGGAAGAATGTAAAAACAACAAAGAAAAGAAAAAGAAAAGAAAGCAAAGAAAGGAAAGTAAATCAAAGAAAGTAGAGGAATGCAAAGTGAGTGATCATTTTTCAAGCTGGAAAATTGAACACACTATGGATCCCAATTAAGGCAACACACACACATGCACACTCTCTCTCTCTTTGTTCCTTTTAAGTATTGCATCTGAAATTGTCATTAAAAGTGTTTGTATCCTAACGGTCCCAGCATGGTCGTCATTTGTGCTTTTGCCGCTTTCTTCGCTCATGCGTCTTCTCTTTCTCCATTTCTCACACATCACTCTCGCAGGCTATTTGTAGAAAGGCCTTTTCATCCTGCCGTTATTTTGCGGTAACGTACGCAACGCTTGTTAGCACGCTAAGCGCCACATTCCACGCGCCGGCCGTGTTGGCGATAGCTTGCTGGCTCGTTACTCAAACGGAGACCTCCACCAAGGCAAAGCCACCCTAAACATGTTCTTTTTTGACTTAGGAAAAAAAAATAAAAAAATCACGATGTGCCAGGTGATGCTGTTCCACTCCTGTCCTGTAGATGGTGGTAATGTGCATGACAAAACTTAACTGTAAAGTGTTCCTATTTATTTTTTTGGCACAATTTAACTAAACTAATTAACTAATTAAAGATGACCTTGTGCTTTTGAACCTTGAGGGAGGTAATAAAAGCTTTGTCATACACTTCTCTTCATTCTTCATATTGGACATTGTTGAATAATTTTCATGTAATGCGCCGCTAACTACGATCAAATCCTAACCTCGCACTTTTCGCCCTTGATGAAGGTAACAAATCGTAATCTGTATTTACCATGCCAATGGTTCATTGTTCACGTTGGACAACATCAATAGTAAGTTTTGTTGAAATCTGTATAATTTATTTGCGTAATTCGCTGATAACCAACTAACAGCGACTTTTGCCTCACGCTTTTTGCACTTGGTGAAGGTAATACAAACTGATCTTTAATCCATAGCTACAGAAATTTGCCGCTGCGACATCTCTATACGTCGCGGGACGGTCAAAAGGTTACGAGGTCACGGCCCCGCTGACTGCCTCTGCGGCCAATGGTCAATCGGCGTCCGTCGGAGGGTGGCATAAGCACTTAAACTCCAGTAAGGCGACACGAGCGTGCGCGCACAAAGCATGTCCAGAATTTGCAAAGGACCCTTAAGAAAAACTAATCAGCTCATTTTAGGGGAATGACAGGAGGGAGGAAAGAAGGAAAGAAAAATGGAAGATGAGAAAGGGGAAGGGAATGAAAGAAAAGAAAGCAACAAAAATTAAGGGAAGAGGTGGGAAAGCAAAGGAAGGGAAGAAAGTAAAGTAAAAGAAAGGAGGAGTAAAATAAAAGTAAGCGTAAAGAAAAGGGATCGGGAAAATGAAAGGGAAGTAAAAGAACAAAAGAAAGTCAAACAAAAAGGAACAAAAGGAAGCAAAGAAAAGGTAAAAGGATATCAAGGAAGAAAAGTAAATGCAGAGAATGGAAGGAGAAAAAAAGAACAGGAAAGAGGAAAGAAAAAGTAAATTGGAAGAAGGAACAAAAACTAAAAGGAATGATAGGAAATCAAAACCAAAGAAAATACAAAAAGTGAAACCAAGGAGAGGAAGAAATGTGAAAGCAAAGAAAGGAATGCCAAAGTAAGGCGCTCCCCAGGTGAAAGGGTCACCTGCACGCCCGCCTGCCCCTTTCTGCACTTCTCCGCTGCTTCAATTTCCTCCTTTCACTCAACACGCACGCTCGCTCCCCGAGTGCTGCTTTAAAGCGTCGCCTATCCAAACAGGAAGTTGGCCTCTGCCCCGGCTGCAGTTGAGGCTTCATGGGTGGAGAGTTCATTAGTCGCAGCTAACAGGCTAATTATCCGCTTCGGCGCACCTGTAAAACTTTACTGAGTGTCAATCTTGCTCCGGCGGAAACCTAGGTGTGTGGCTGCATGTGTGTGCGTGGGTACATGTGTGCGCGTGGGTGCATGTGTGTGCGTGCCCGCGAGCGTTTCATAGGAGTACTACTAGAAAGTAGGTACCAATCCTGGTCGGTTGAATAATGTGGGATTCAAATCACGCATCAAAAGAGCACGTTTTGCATTTGAAAAAAATAAATACAAATTATTTCCATGATTTCTGACCACTTGAAGGCAGCACAAATCAAGCCGTGCGAAGGCACCGCTGGCCTAGTTATGTAGTCAGCGTACATCAAGAAGTCAGAATGCTTACGTAGTTACGTTACAATGGCGATGCGCTGGTTAACAGTTCGCTTCAACGCAGCAAATCTTGGAGTAACAACTCTTCACTGAGATAAAAATACAATTTTTCCTTCCGTCATTTAGCCACGTTGACCGAACGAAGATGGAAACTAGCTTTCGTACAATGTCGAGAAGTACCTGAATGTAGTTTGGGGGTGGAGGGGTTTATGGATTGTTCCACTTCAAATTAAATGGACACTTGAAAGTGTTAACTTTCCAAGGGTAAAATCGTGGAAAAGAAAAGACGTCGGGAATTTCCTGAAACTCGGATTCGGTTGTTTTGTGGGTTCAAAAGATTGTTTTAAGCAAAACTGCATTTTAATGGGAGGTTGCACATGGAGGAAACCAGGTTTTACGCGGATTTTTTTGCATCACAAATGGTACCAACTGCATCCTTCTCCGGCATATGGAATTACCTGAAGCAGGATTTTTACTCAACCAGAAAATCCAATTCAAGTCCTTAACTTTGAGACAAAATCATTAGCATTAGATGAGACATAAAATCCCGAGGTAACGCACACACACACACACATTTTTGAGAATAAGGAACTTTCCACCCTTTTTACTACTACGAGTGGCAAAAAAAACCTTCATCCTACCACCCCCGCACACTCACCGGCGCCCCCTGCCCGGCGGCCTCTTTGTAGCGGTGTTGTGACTGTATCAGATGTGGGGGCAATAAAGCGCTGAGCGGGTTGGGGTAGCGGGTGGGGGGGCCAATGTGTGAATTTGTAATGTGCTTACGCTGGAACTGCGGCCACCAAAACGCCGAGCAACACTCCCACACACTCGCTAAGCAGGGGGGAGCAAACGGGAGGCCGACCAGAGCACCCCGAACACCTTTCATCCTGGTGAGGGTGGAAGTGAGTGTGAAGTTTTCTGGAGTTGATCCGCAACTTGCAAAGTTACAGTATGGAGAAGAATAGTTGGCAAACCGAGGGCCCCCAGACCCGCAAGCTGTAACTTGGGCTCTCCAAAATAATTAGCAAGACGCCGTCCTCCGTCGCCATATTGGGGTTCCACTTTTACAGTTTCACTGGAATCGCAGATTTTAAAACCATACACATTTAATTTTATATCATGGGTTTTTCCACTATATTGTGATAAAGTGCAATGTGTCTACTGTAACGCAGAACTGGCTTAGGTAACTGCAAATCTACGGTACACTTAACATTGTTAGCTGATTTGATATAGCCTACCACTGCCAATTACAATCGCTCCACAGGTGGTCAAGGATAGATACAGCTCGCTGGTACACTTTCAATCCCTTTATTGAACAAACGGCAAAAAGACAAACTAACAAGTAACAAGCACATGCATTCACAAGCTGTCAATGGCCACAATTTACGACGAGTAACTCAACACGCAGCTAGTCTAACAAATGGTTAGCCATTGAACAGTCAGCGCTATCCTGAGCAAACACTGCAAACTCTACATTCTCATTCGCTGACTTAGACATCGTTCAACAAGCCGGGCACCGCCTTTTATGGCAACACGCATTCAATGTCACAGATACTACAGTGTACAAAATGAGAATGGCGACCAAGTGGACAAAAATAATAACTGCAACTCCCATGTATATTTTGTATAGGTATTCTGTGTAAGTTTAAAAATATATAAATGATGACAAAAATATGGTCGCTACTTTATGAATTTTTTTCATCTCTCACGGGTGCTTCTGGAACGTAACCGCTGCAATAAACGAGGGACTACTCCCCCGCCTCTATGTGAATTTTCAGTTGCACGTGATTAAAATGTGCTAAACTGATGCAATTCACCCCTCTTTTCCTTGAAAATAATCAAATAATTGTGAGTAACTTCAAAAAGGACCTTTTCCAGTGTATTCATTTTTTTAAAATTTATCTTTCATTAATCGCTGACAACCTCACTAATTCACATTCTTTTGTTCTTTTTGAAACACCATAAGATGCAACAAGATTGTGCCAAAGCCCTGTCTAAGTATGAATTAGTCTCAAGGAAGTGTTGACGGCATACATCTCAACGGAGAGACAAGCTTACAGGAGTGAAGTACGTTTAGCCTGGGTCGTTAGTAGATGTTACGAGCAGTCTTTGTTGCATGATACACAACATCGTCCGGTGTTTTTTTTTTCTCTCCTGAATTCATTGCAGTTTTTTTTGTTTTTTTTTTGTTAAGAGCACTTGGCTCGGCCCCCGCCGGGCATTCTAGGTCCTGGAAGGTCATCGAGCAGCAGAGGAGCAAATGGTGTCGCTTCCCTCAACGCCAGGGCAAAGTTCAGAGGGGGACTCTTACGACAGCACTTTTTACCTACAGCACGGACACATAAAAGGCCGCTTTCTTTTACGGCCGCAAATGGCCTGCCAGTTTTGGACGCTCCCCCTGTGCCGAAAAGCATGAGGCTAATGAATTCAAGCAGTATGATGTCATCATCAAACAAATAGAGATTTAAGTATGTTGCTATATGATGTGCTGCTAAAAAGAGAAAAAAAAAACAGATTTAGATAAGACGGATTGTGGTATTATGCTATCGTTATGTCAGGAAATATGGTTCTTTATTCAAAATGATGAGGAACTAAAAAAAAAAAAAAAAGAAGACATTGAACCCAAAATGTACAAAAATCTGAAAGTGCAATGGATCACTGGACTAGCGCCACATGATTGAGCTTTGTGTGGAGAGCAGGACTTTAACGTCGTCATCAATGAAATGAGTTTCAAGACAGGGCAGGACACATTGCTATACCGCGCTGAAGTCAAGAGAAAGAAGAAAAATACTCACGGTCAAATAATTGGATACGTGTTCATGCCTCTCAATTCAAGACAAAAGCAAAAGACAGATGGTTATACAGTATACCGGTAGTTTTCTTTCAAATGGTGCATGACATACTGCTTGCTATATTGCACCAAAATCATGAAAAATCAAATAATGATTCTTTTCTTTTTTCCAAGATTGGATGCTATCCTGCTGAAGTCAAGTAAAGGAATGAAAGACCGAATGCTGCTCTGAACTCCAGGAAAAGATAGGACGGATAGTTGCATACTTAGTCATCTTCTTTATTCAACTCCGCAAATAAAGAATGCAAGTGATTGCCATGTTTTTTTCCCCCCATCTTTTTTTGTGTCATTTTATGGCATTCTTGCTCTCGTCGTGTTGTGGTAACACTATCATATTCCTTATAAGTCCTAATAGGGATATACAACCCCCCCCCCCCCGTCAAATGTAGTTTTTACAAGATGGAGCAAGTCTAGCTTTAGTGAAGTCTAATGGCTCGCTTAAAAAATGTTGGATTTCAGTTCAGTCGAATCAGATAGACGACTGCAAAGGTCCCGAGGCTTCAATAACTCCGCCTTGAAGCGAGTTCACTGCAAACTGCCGTCACCTTCACTCGGGTCCAACTCAGCTGAAGGTCCACGAGGTTATGAAAATAAAAAGACTTTTCATTGTTGCTTTGCTAGAGAAGGCTTTTCTTTTACCCGGGCCCCGCTCTGGAAGCCGCTCCCTGGCGCAGACGTGCTGACTGCGGTGATTTTGTGGGCGCAGTGGACCGTGGTGCACCCTTCACCACTCGCCGCTCCGCAGGCGGGGTGTGCCGCTCAAGCGGAGACGCCGCGAAAGCCATCTCGCCGCACCCCGCTCGGCGGAGGCCCGCTGGCTTATTATGTTGTGGCCGGCCAGGTGGCGTGTCAAATAAAATCTCATATTGCTGCACGCTTTCGTCATGAGGTTCAATAAAAGAAAGGGA
The DNA here is from genome assembly GCF_024500385.1 of Phyllopteryx taeniolatus. Taxonomy (NCBI): domain Eukaryota; kingdom Metazoa; phylum Chordata; class Actinopteri; order Syngnathiformes; family Syngnathidae; genus Phyllopteryx; species Phyllopteryx taeniolatus. The sequence continues at coordinate 14,066,471 of NC_084519.1, forward strand.
AAAGGAAACACTTTTTTTTAAAATCATGGTTCTCCTGACAATTTTTTGTAACCCAGAAAATGGGACGCCGCGACTTTAAGAGACGATCGATCAAACAGGTTTTGGATTATGAAGAAAATTGGGACCAAAAGACACCAAGTTGTGATCCAAAAACTAGGAGATCATTAATAAAAACAATAAATACCACTGAGCATTGTTGCATGGCAACCGTATCCACTTTTGTGAAGAAGAATAGTACTCTTTCTTCTACTACTCCTCCTGTAAGTGATTCATGGGGTAATGCGGTACTATTAGTCATTTTTCATAGAGGATAACAAATATATGCCTGTGAGTATTGCTATATAATCTGTCTACATGTGCTGTTCCAACGTTTGTGTTCAAATATCAACCAGGTGTGGCATTAAACAGCTTGAAGCCTTTATTTGACGAATTGTTCACTATTTGCCAAACTGCTGTTTCTTGCAGAGTTGAACTGAGTTCACGACCATCTAGTTTAAAAAAAATAAAAATAAATAAAATCATGTTGGGTCATTTGTATTTCAAGGCAACACCGTATAAGGTAACTGTTGTTTGCTACAAATGATTTTTTTTTGCTTTTCTTCTTATCTTGTAAACACTCTGCCGTGTCCTGTATACTGCTGTAACACCTGAATTTCCCTTCGGGGGATCATGAACAATTATTATCTCACAGTATCTTATTTCAAATTTATGACTCAGGATTTTTGAGGAGCAACATTTTGATCTGAGCTATGCGCTTCCAAGCTGCTAATATTTTGCTGAAGTCGCCTTACCAAATGTTTATAAAGTAACGTGTAACAAACATGTTGAGACAAAAAGGGACATATCTTTCATTCTAGCACTTATTTTCACATTATTTGTTCAGATTTGCTTTTTATTATTTTAACTCTTTACCATGTAGCCATTTATCCCCCATTTCCTGGAACACACAAGCATCACTACAGCGTCCACATGCCCTCTTTTTGAAGCTCAAACTATTACATATTGTTGCTTTAATCCAAACAGTTTGACGCCAACGATGAAGACGGCCCCTTTTACATCTGGAACAAATAATTAAATGCTACTTTTGATCAACTTTATCTCTATAACACAGGATGTCCTGACGCTTCACAGTGTGAAGATGCCGGTGTCGGCCAGTGGGGAGTGTTGACACACTTGCCCTACCTCCGCCGCCGCACATGTACGCTGTCACACGCACACAACACACACACACACACACACACACACACAAACACACACTGCTGGTGTACCTCCTGTCCCCCTCTGCTTCCACATATAACATATCAAAGCATCGCAGTGTGGCTGCGGATCTCAGCGAGGTTGCCCTCACTTCCTCGGCAGGAATATTCTTGATCTCAACGCTCAAGCACACACGCGCACAATGCAAGGTGATGAAGGATGGTACCCCCAGCTGATTCACACACACTTTCCCTTACCAAACACCTGCAATAACACCCCAAACACACACACACACACACACACACACACACACACACACAAAATGGCACAAATGTTGGCTTATGCTGAACCTGCCTGTGGTATACTTGGGTTGGAGAATTTATACCAAACATTGTCATTTTTAATCAAACTCAAAACAGACGGAAGTTGACAACTTGTTCTGTTTTAAAGGGGACATATGGAAATATCACTTTATTTATTTAATTTTTATTTGATTTATTTATTTTAAATAACTGCCAGCCTTCCAAGTTAACATGAATATTTGACTTCTAAAGCAGCCAATGGCAGTGGATGTGTAATGTCCGGATACAAATCGTCGTGTGCACAAACAGTTGGAACGCAAAATCATTTCCAAATGGCTATAAAAAGATGAAATCTGCTAATTGCACTTCGGTATAAAATATGAAGCACACAGAGGACAAAACTGAAGAGTCACTCATTGTACTATCATATGTAATATGTCATGAGTAATTGCACGGACCTATCTATGCTGATAAAGCCTATCTGGGTCCACTTCCTAGTGAGCAGCAGGAGGAGGAGGAGAAGAAAGGAGGAATAAAAAGATTAGAGGGGAAAACAGTGGAGCCATTCATGGAGAGGCTTCCTCTGGGAACGTGGCGCTTTGTACCGACAAGAACTGTGTGAAGAAGTGTCTATGTTTGTGCGCGTGCGCATGTGTGTGTGTGTGTGTGTGGGAGTCAGAGAAACCCATCAGCGTCAGGCAGAAATCATTAGAATAGGTGCCGGAATCCAATCGAGCGGAACATGGTGTATGTATTTGATCCATATGTAGATACATGTACAGAACACACAACTCAGTGCGTGTGGTCTCATCCTCCCATCCTGTTTGGGAATGTGTGTGTGTGTGTGGGTGGGGGGGGGGGGGGGGGGGGGGCTTCCTTTGGCTCGGAAGCCTCTGTTGTGACTACATTATAAGGCCCAACTCGGACCCCCCTCACCTAGGACACCCTCTGAAGCCAGGCAAGGTCTAAGTGAAGATGGTGCAAACATCTCCATCAAGCTTGAATTCATTCCTTATACAGGAGGTCCTCGGGTTACAACAGTCCTGGCATAGGAAATGTCTCGAACGGTAACGAACGGTGCGCAATTAACTAGTTTCCTGGGCAGCAGAAGAATAACGTGGCCAGTTAGCGCCGTATTACCGTTTTCCATTTGATGGTTTTATATCTATGGCCGATAAGTGCCGACTAATGGGTCCATTTTTGTTTTGTTTGTTTCGTTGGAACTCAAATTTTGGTTCGCAAAAAAAACAAACCAAGCGACGGTAACTTGTAAAACTCTGAAGTCAAGGTAGCGCTGTATTTTATCTTTCCACCTTGATCATCTTGGAAAACTTTTGCAGACGACAAAAAAAAAAAAAAAAAAAAAAAAAAGAAGACCTGGAGGTCCTACCCCCTGGGCCTTCATTTTGACACCTGTGATCTATTTGATTAATTCTTCTTTAAGGCAAAATACTTGCACAGCAACACACCCTGTCGAACTAGACACACACAAACACAGGCGAGCGAGACCGAGAGTCACAGGAGGGAAACCTGGAATGAATTTCTCTGTGTTTACCCAAAATATACAGAACCCAGGCTGCCTCCGTCCCAGCCGAGCGCCGACAAATCCGCCAACCGCTTATCAAATTAAACCGCCATTAGCTGCGTAAACACACGAGCTGGCGCGTACGCTCACAAAGACGGCCGAGCGCCTCACACATGTTCCTTCCTGTTTGTAATCCCACTGTCTTCGATAACCCGGCTGAGCCTCGACGACCCGCCGCTTTGGTCGTCCGTCAGCGCCCGTTGCCGCACTTGATTACAGAGGTGGGGAAAAACTACTCTGACTCTATACCTAAGCACAATGGGACCTTGAATAACGAGTGCCCCAATTTACAAGCTTTTTAATTGATGAGCTGTCGCTTGGCCTATTTTTTGCTTGGTGTTGGGAGTAGGGCTGTCCCCATCGAATATTTTTGGAATCGATTATTCCATCAATGAATCTGATACGTAATCTAATGATAAATTTATTTTGCTAAACTTTTTTTCTGTTTACCGGTTTATTAACCCATTTGTGTTGTTTATTTGTTATTGATAGATGATTGAAGAAAAGCAAATAATGAAGCAATATCACAAGAGGGCGGGAGTGCTGATGTACTCCGCAACCTTTTTGAAATTGAGAGCTACTTCTCGGTTATTGATTAATGTGAAGGGCTACTAGCTTCACATACACTTCTGAGGTTGGTTGTGGTTTAGCTACGTCAGTTACAGGTCATTCATTATTTAGTTTAGTATCAGAATATTTACTGTGGATAGGCTGAAATCTGAGGATTTGGACTGAATGATAAGAACTGAAAAAAAATGCACCTTACCACACCATGTTGTTGTCTTTTTTCCTCATTGGAGAGAATTTTGGAATGCCAGAGGTTGGTGCTTTTTAGGCTGGCACAAGACACTACGCATTAGCCGTGAATCATTATAGTCGACAACAAACAATTACTTTAAATGAGGACATGGATGGAAATTTCTGGCTTCTCTGAGCTTGTTGCTGTTGTAATTCATGCTCCCTGGTTCACATTTGTCCACCTTATAAGACCCCAAAACCTCAAATCAATCAATATCTCAACTGCAGTTTTTATTTATTTAGTTAGTTTGTTTTTTTTTTACATTGTGCCGTCATCTGTAAATTTTGAAAAACGTAAGGAGCCTATTTTGACAAAGGAGTAGAAAGTGTGTTTTCAAATATAGGGAGTCAAAGTCAAACAGAAAAATACTGAAATAGCTGAAAAATCGACTTCAGTACAGTAAGAAAGCTTTTTACTCTGTGACTCCCCACCACTGTCGACACACGGACCCCCCTTGTCAATCCCCAACAAGTGTGGCATCTGGACCAATTCCTTCCATGCGCGCTTGTTAATGTGCAGGATTTTGCCGTAAAGCGGCGAGCGCAAGTAACAGTCTCGTGAAAGTCTGGCAGCTGTCGGGGGGGAGAATTTATCTCGTAATGGTGGCTAAGGTAAACTGCCACAGTGAGAGATGGCTGTGAACGGAACAGTCCATCAGAGTGAATGGAACAGTCCATCAGCATAAAGCAGTCATCACGCAAACAGAACAACACGGCTGAATAAAATTGCATTTACGGTCGGTGTCCCATGTATGGATAGTGGTTAAGGACGCAAAACAAATGAATTGTATCTGGGGGAAAAAATGGCCACACAAGAGGGACATTCGCCATACTGATAAGCAGTTGGAGCTTCAGGGAAATAAGTCAGTAAACCTATGAGTAATGAGACCTCCGCCAGGGCCCAAAGAATCAGGAATCGCTGGATTAGAACAATGATGGCGTGCCTGGTGACAACATTCTATTCCGGTCCTGCAGGTGGCGGCACGACAATACGATGACAATATTTTGATAGTATTACAACATCTCAATACTAAGACTTAACTGTAATTCCCCCCCAAAAAAATAATAATAATAAAAAAATAAAAAAACTCAAACCACACTTTAATCTGGATTTGGAGATTAGTTGGGTAGTTTTTACATTATTCTGTTAACTAATGTATCAAACATCTTGCTTGGTGGAGATAATAACGCTTAGTTTTTGACTGAGGTATTACATTTGCTCCTGTCGAAGAACTAAAAGAGTAAACCGAAGACTCTCCGTATTAGACCGCACAGGGTTACCTAATCCAATGTACGTTTCGTTTCAGGACATTACAGCCGAACTGAATATGCTAGCCATCATATTAAGAATCTATTTTCAGTGTTTGTGTGAGTTATTGCTCTGCACACCGTAGCGCCTTTTAGCCTGAAACGCATCCAAACAGAAACACAATTGTCCCTCACTGGAATTCTAGCCCACGTCTCCTCTCTTTTCTAATAAATCCAAGTGGGAGCCTTTTCCAGCTTTTACAGGAACAGCGAGTCGTGAAACGCTTGATTTCAGATGGCAGCGCGTGAATGTTTTCAGTTAACTTTATTGATCCGTGGCCCGCGCAAGCAACCTCGGCCCGGGCGGATTCACACCTCCCGACATTTGGGAGACACCTTGAACGCCAGATGGCCGGCGGCCCGTTCTCCCCTGCAGCGATCCGAAGGGGGTTGGGTGGGGGGTGCGGGTGGGGGCAGTGTGGTGGTGTGCAGACCAAGCTCTGCCAAGGCCAAAAATAAGACAGTGGCTTTTGTAATGTTAGCATTTGATGTGTATTTAGTTGAGTTTATGTTGTTAAAGATGTCACTACGTACTTAACGTATGGTTCCGCACGGTATTACAACATCATAAACACAGTGGACTCTCCATGACACTGGAAGTTGTTAAAAATTCAAAACAATTATCCCCACATAAAGGGAATTAGTAAACCTTTATTAAATGTATAGGCAAATTACAGTCACAGAACCTTTTTTTTTTTTTTTTTTAAATAATTAAGGGTTGGTAATACAAATTTATCTCGCCAACATTTGACCTTAAATACTCTCCTCTAAGACCATGCTTCATGTTTTTTTGTATCAACATCCCGCTTACACAGCTCAGAGTGCCAACATGGTAAGAGAAAAGTAACGGTCTTCTCACATTTGATAATTTAACGCTCGTATAATGTTGGAAATAGACTTTCCAATCACATCTGAGATCCAAATCACTTCTTTCCGACTTTCTCAATTCTCCGGACTAATTTAACGTGTGATTTCATTGCGTTTATCTTTTTCCACTTACAATTCAGTGTTTGCTTCGGAATACAAATAAATCAGTTATTCTTCCACTTAATGCAGCAGTTTCACTTCACAATGATGTCCTTTGTTGACCCTCACACAGTTCTCTTCAATTCCTACCTTTGTGTTTCACGGTGTAATTAAAAAAAAAAAAAAAAAAAAGGATACTAGGCCTACTGTGAATAAAGTGGCACCAAAAAAAAAAAAAAAAAAACTTTTGAAAATAACTGTTAATCATCTGGACAAGCGAGGAGGCGACAAGTTGAGTTTACTCCCAGAGACAATATATACAACGCCAATACTAACAGTTTTGGTAAACCTTGAAATCCCTAGTTGTGTAAATTCGCCTGCTTTCCAATAATTAACTGGACAAGCCAGTGGCACGGCAGCAAATCGGCTACTCGCTAATCGGAGGTTACTTTCAAAGATGCTAAATATGGTAATCACCGTAATTATCATATAAGCCGCTAATACCAACCGTTTCGGTAACCCACGAGCCATTTAATCGCTAGTGTAAGTCGTCTGCTTTCCAAACAACGAATGTAAGCGCTGCTTCCCTTTGTCGTATCCTCCAGCGAGAGTATGACATCAACGTCGCAAAAGTCTGACATCTTTCCCATATACCTCCTCGGCGTTTGGGTTTTTCCACTCAGTGGCTGCACAAATTGGCAGGGGGGGGGGGGTTCATTTTTATCGTTTAGAGGCCGGAATGTGGGACATTTTAGTGTCCAGAAGCACATCTCAGTGTTCCTCATTATTGTGTTTAGATTCGCAACAGACAAGTTCCCCTCAGGGACGGCAAAGCAGTGAGGTCCTTCTCTTCCCACAGCTGCCCCAGCGGCCACTCGGCTGTCAATCATTTCCACATCACATAATGCCCGCTGGCATCACACACAGGCGCATGGTTGTGAAGGTGTTTTTGAGGTTTTGCTTTTTTTCCCTCCCTTTTTCATATTTACTCAGCCTCCCCACCCTAGAGCTGCCTCCAACGCTCTAAAGCTACAACCTCAACATGAACTGCCTTTAACGACTTATAAGGAACATTTTGCACTTTTGTCCACAATGTTTTAGGGTGACTTAACCTGGTTCCATTTTGCAAAACTTCTTCAAAGCTTTAACAGGATATATGCAGGAGCTTGCTTTCTTACACTGATTATAAAACTACACACTAATGGCCAATACAACCATAATTACCAATGAATATGATGTTTATGTGACAAACAATAACGATTGCACCAAATGGCACACTTAAATTCATGTGAACTTTATCAGATACATTTCTATTTAATACCGTTCATTACCTTCAAAGGGACTTGATGTTAGGATTTATCTTTTAACACTTTAAATAATAAACCATCATCATTTACAGGTAATATTTACAGTAAGTCTTGAATTGTTTATTGCCAATATAAGTGCATATAAAAAGTTATAGAAGTAACTATTTTGATTAAAAATAAGATTTTAATTTTTTTTTGTTCTATGGAAGAAAAAAAAATGACCATTTTCCTTTTTGGCATATACCAAAACCTGAGCTTTTGTAAAACAGTTTTTCAGCATTTATGTTTACATGGGCAAAGGATATTTTTCTGCTTTGTCCCCTTTGTGCGTCGTCTCATTGAAAGGTATATTGTATACGCTAGCTCATAGATTTTATTTTATTTAACAGAAGAACATGTTATCTTAATGCTCGCTATAGAATCTACATGATCTATTCTGACTGGTAAAATCGCATTGGACAGTGTGCAAATGTATTTTCCCAAGGTCATTAATTTGACTAAATTGCTGGGGTTTTTGTTTTTTTTGTAATAAGATACAGGTTTTTGTTTTTTTTAATAGCCGCGTTGACTTGAGAGCTGGTACATTTTTGGGTTCCATACATTAGCGCGCTAAACGTGTCAATTAATATCATGTGTTTCTTTCCACACACACGCGCACAAAATCGAGGCTGAAACCACCATGGCGCGCTCCATCATTACGCCAATAAGACTTCACATTAATCTCTGTGCACTGACGACTATTAGCGCTGCACCGCAGAGGCTCCCGGGGCAGAAATAGTAGCCGTTTGGCTGGCTACGATTGCGGATGGCACCTTGCGAGGGACGCTTACAGAGTGTCGGCGTACAAATTGCCTAGTGGCCGGCACATGCCCGCACGCACAAAACCAGAGCGAGTTTAGCCAAGACTTATTAAAACGTGTTTTTTCTGCTCATACATCAACTGGTCTGGACCATAACGACCCGCGAGACGGTTTTGCCGCTAATTAAATGTAACATAAGATCTTTTGAGTAAAACCATTTGGAGCGTTGGGATTATAAATCTTTGCTGGTTTTTTTTTCTTCTTTTACGCTGACAAGCAGAAAAAAAAGTGACAACTATAGTTTGTGTTCATTTGTTAGCTGGTGGGATTACGGCCAAAAAACTATTATCATGACACTTTGACATTTGAGTCAGCCGTCACAAAATTTCCTTCTAATGGCACACAATGAACTGGCCCCTTTTGAACCCGCGTCGAACTAGGACTGAGATTTCACCAAACTTTGTGCATTGGCAACACACAGGCAAAGGAAGTTTCAAATTTTGGTATGGATCCCAATAAAGGTGAGGACACAGGAAACAATTCTGCGGTTGAGGTCGTTTCCATCAAAAAAGTACAGTTGGCTTTACTAAAAGTACATTGACATGGTAAAGAGGTTCAAAATACTCTAACCCTAATGCTTCCGTTCAGCAGTAGTGTACATTTCTCAAGGTAAAGGGACCCAAAATATCTCGAACTAGGCTGTCCACATTGCAGTATCATCAAACCAGGGTTTGGGTCGCCTTTGTATTATGGCAATCTGGAATGCTATGTGGCACAGTGCTGCCTCACACAGATCAGTCTCGGTACTACGACAGACACCGGTATCCGTGTGGTGTACTTTTGGTCATTTGGAGTGGACAACACACACACACACACACACACACACACACACACACAAAGAGCAGTAGGAACATCTAGTAAATGAAGAGTTTTTTCCTTGTTATCGTATTTTCTCACATTGCAAATTGGATTAGATTGGTATGTGCGTAACCACTTTTCGTCATCTTCCATGAACCAGCATGTAGCATGCTATTGCACCAACAACTGGACAAACAAAAATGGAGGCGGTCGACAATTCTTTTTGTTAACGGTTTGGCCTCTTTGGAGGTTGGTGCTCTTCTGGTTACAGTTTAAATAAAGTGTTGCGCATCAATCCCACGAGAACGAGAGCTCCAAAAGTGTCGAAAGCAGGAAGGGAGAAAAAGGGTGGTTTGAAGAGGAGGGGGTTGCCGAGCCCCTTGTGTGTCTGGACAGGAAATGGGCCGCTTTAAACTTTGACCCCAGTCCACTAGGCAGCTTTTTTGTCTGCGTCTTGCAACAGGTTCTTATGGGCTTGATGGACAGATGGTCGTCATAGAGAGCCGTGCAGGTGCTCTGCCCCCAGGTGAAGATGGCGGGTGAAGTCCCACCGGGGGGGGGGCGGAAAGCTTGGAACGGTGGGTACCAATGGCGGGAAAAGGCAGCCAGGTAACGAACTTTCCGGGGAGCGTCCACTTTGATGGCCTGGGATCGGTTCTTGGCCGGAACAAAGCCACGAGGGTTGTCTGCGTCGCCGCTGGACCGCAATAAAAGAATATTGCCTCAGCGACCTTCCCGGAACACCGACTCGGATATTGTTCCCTTGAAAACGATTTATTCTCTTTTCAACATTCTCGGACCGAACCGCAAACGGCGAGCGGGAGGAGGAGGAGGCCGAGGAGAGCGGGAATGCGGCGTGTAGGCCCCACACCCCTTCGAGCGGCGGGGGCCAGGTCTCACTGCTGGGGACTCTCCCCTGAAGGCAAGTTGGCTGCAAGCGGGTAATAATAAACGCTCCGAGTTTTGGATTTCTGCCAGCGAGTCCGCCTTTGTGAAGTTACCTAAACGGCAATAGTACAACTAAAGCAATCCGAACTAATTGTGTTTCATGCATTGTTTTTGTTTGTGTGTGGAAATGGCAACTGGAAACAGATTCAGCCAAGTTATTTGCATCTTACTCATGACATGCCCACCAAATTTCATGTTGCCAAGCAAAACTGGCATTGGGTGCTGAATTCAGTTTTTGAAAGAGTGATTGGTATTGACCCTCTAAGGTAGAGTTTGCAGTTATATAAAAAACACTTTTTGTTTCTGGAAATTGAACCTAAAGTGGCCGCTTCAAACCAAAACGGCCAACTTACAGAGTGTTTTGGGGCCTGTGTTCTTGACGCATTTCTATTTTTTTTATGCCCACTCATGACAGACATGCCGACCAAGCTTTATGTTGCTAAGTGAAACTGGCATCGGGAGCTGAATTTTAAAGAGACTCCATTTTTGAAGTACCACTGAAAAGGAACCCTTACACTACATGGCTGCTTTAAACCAACATGACTAACTTTTTAATGACCTTTAGGGCACGGGTAATTGAGACTTTTTTTTTGTGGGTCTACCCATGTCTACCGTATTTCATGTTGCCAAGTGAGAGTGGCTATGGGGGCAACTTCAAAAACACGGACACCAAACTAATGTAAATCTACACCATGGTGCACAAAGCTACAAGTTTTGAGCACAGCAAATTCTTCTACAATGGTGATTTATGCCAGTTATTGAAACGTGAACAAATGAATCAAGGGCCTGAACAACACACACACACACGCACGCGCACACAACTAGAGTTTGGCCCACCCTAAATAAATCCATTCCAAAAGTCTAATCCCAGGCCTCGCCGTGTTTGTTTTTGTGTTTACGGAAGAATGTCAGCCGTCCGAGGATGCGGCACGGAGAAAGGTCAAACCGCTGGACCCCCGGAAAGACTCGGCAAACATGATTAAATTCTAATTTGTTATCGAAAGGGATGCCATTTAGGTTTGCGCTGGTAACGCAGGCTTCCCTCGGGGCTTGAATCCATGCAAGTGTTCAACACAAGCATTGTGGTACGACGCAACATGTGCTGGCGGTGGGCGACGTATCGTTTGTATGCATGTTTAAATCGGCTCACACAGAATTTACATTCTCAAGAGTCCGGAAATATTTGTTGCATTAATTTAGCAGATTTTGCTGACAGAATTGTTTATTTTTGAAATGATAGTATTTGATATTTATTTCTCATTAAACAGTTGGGGCGGCACGGTGGCCGACTGGTTAGAGCGTCAGCCTCACAGTTCTGAGGTGCGGGGTTCAATCCCCGTCCCCGCCTGTGTGGAGTTTGCATGTTCTCCCCGTGCCTGCGTGGGTTTTCTCCGGGCACTCCGGTTTCCTCCCACATCCCAAAAACATGCATTAATTGGAGACTCTAAATTGCCCGTAGGCATGACTGTGAGTGTGAATGGTTGTTAGTTTCTATGTGCCCTGCGATTGGCTGGCAACCAGTTCAGGGTGTACCCCGCCTTCTGCCCGATGACAGCTGGGATAGGCTCCAGCACGCCCGCGACCCTAGTGAGGAGAAGCGGCTCAGAAAATGGATGGATGGATTAAACAGTTGGTTCATACAACGCAATAAGATTTTTTTTTTTTTTTTTTTTTTAATATATTTTTTGAAGGGCAGTAAAAATGGAAAAGAAAAAAAAAAAAGACTTAAATATTGTGGTTGCACAAGTCTGCACACCCTCTTATAACTGGGATGTGGCTGTGTTCAAAATGAACCAATCACATTCAAACTCAGGTTAAATGGGATTCAGCACGCAGCTGCCGCCATTTAAAGTGTCTAATAAATTTCAGATATTGTAGTCAGCTTTTTCTAACATTTTTGCCTTTTAGCAGAAGCCTAAAGGTTTTGTGCTAACACTGATTGCTTTTTCAAAGATCGCAATCAACCAATCAAACTAAAATAAAAGGTAATCCTCACCTATCTATATTGTCTTTTTCACATCCCATTGTCATCGATTGAGTCTGGGAAAATTTTTATAAAAAAAATCCTAAACCTGACAAAGCAAGGAGTAGAAAGTAACGATATCACATTTTCAAATGTATGGAGCAAAAGTAAAAAGTCAACAGAAAAAGGGATACTCAAGTACAAATACTTGAAAAATCAAGTATTTACACTTCGCTAGTATCACTATACTTCGCACAGTTGTAATCCTTTTTTCTTTACCGCTATGCATGTTGAAGCTTTGTTTTGAAATGTGGCTTAACACTGGATAATTGGCACACATCTACACTGACAGCGATGTAAACATGGGAGGCCGAGATCTTTATCGGCGAGGATGGAGACAACAAAGCCTAGCGCTGAAAGGTTGTTAATCTGTGATGGATCTTTGGCTCTCCGACACAGCGGTGATGGTGTCGGTCGGGAATGCTGCCGCCCGCCTACCTGCCTGCCTGCCTGCCTGCATGAGGGGAACATGTGTTGCGCGTGTGCGCTATGTGGTCCGTGCACTCATTAGTGCGAGCTGCAGTGCAGACTAGCTCCAGTTACAGTAGTAAACAACACCTTTGAAGTTTTAGTGGAGGCCCGAAAAGCCCAGCAGGCCAGAGCGGCACAAAAGAGGTGGGAATTATCGAGGAAAAGGAGCGGGGACAACGGGGGTCACGTGACCAAGAGGTCGTTAAAGCAAATGATGCACAACATATGCACCTGTCCACTTAGGACAAACGTATGGAATATTTTTTTGGTTTGTTGAAGTAGAAATGACTCCTAATTCTGGTGTCGGTCTATAACAGGGGTGGGCAAAGTATGGCAAGCGGGCCACGTACATGTGATTCCCCCCCCCCCCCAAAAAAGATGTTCTTGATTTATATGCTATATTAAATATATTGACCTTGCAGTGACACTAAAGTAAAGCGCCCCTAAGGTGAAATGGAAGAGGAAAAAAAACAACTTTGCATTCCCTCACAATAAACATTGCAAACATAAACATTGCAAAACAACCTTTTTTTTTCCGATGTCAAAAATTAGAAAAATGAGAAATGTTTAATTTATATCCTCTTGTTTGTTTAATTCATTGGTTTTACTTCTGGTATTTTCCAATCTTTACTGAACCAATTATTTAAAAATACAATGTTGCCCCACATATTCGCAATTTGCTACTTGCAAATTTATCTGGGCTGTTTTTTTTTTGTTTTTTTTTTGCTCAGTCCAAAGACGTTTGGCGCCATCTTGTGGCTTTTTAGTGCCAAGGAACTATGTTGACCTGAGAGGAGGAACTTCATTCAGAAGCCACGCCCTGTTTCATTGAGTGTAAAAGAAGTGTTCTGACGCCATCTTGTTGCATGTAAAGGTAATTATAATCATTTGGCAGCCCAGCAGCCAGGTTGGGGGGGGGCGAGACATCAATTACCCACAGATTTTCACTATTCGCAGCAGGACTCTGTTAAAATGGTTAGAGTTAATTGGTGAAAACGGGTCCAAATTATTCTCAATTTAATATTTTTTTCACAAATCTATGCTTCTGGTCAGTCTCCACGTAGGTCTGTTATTTTTACAAATTATTGTCCAATCTTAAGTGTTGTAAATGGCTTGCTCTATTTGACGATGCAACGTTAAAGGCTCAACCAATATGTTTTTTTTTTTTTGGGTGTCCTGAAAAGTGATGGTTTTGGAGATGCACGGATTCCGCCCGACTCAGTGATAAACAAAAAGGTAACAATGATACGCGGGTCACCTTTTGACAATGCCAACAAGGGTTTCAAAAATATCCATTTTCAATGACCTAAAACATGTAGGCATCAAAAATGCATTACCATTTTGGACATAGTTTAGCCCCAACACCTGTGTGTGTATTCAAAAAAATAAAATAAAAAAATGCGGTCCTTTAAGCGGTTGCACGTTCATGTGGGCGGGTGTCCGTGTTGGCGAATCGGCGGGCGGGCATTGCAATAAACAGATGTGGAGTCTTTATGAGGTCTTTACAACAGGTTCAGCTGTGCCCTGATGTTTATGTACGTGCTCTGTGTGTGTCTGTGTGTGTGTGTGTGAGAGAGAGAGACTGTGAGCGAGAGAGAGAGAGAGAGAGAACATCATGGAAACCTCTCATTAGTGAAGCATAAAGGGAGCATGGGTAGAAAACGGTTGTGAATCAATTCCCTGAGAATAGTCTTACATATATTTCATATTCTGCCACAATGGTCGACTTCCAAGTTGGAAAAAAAGCAGTGGAAATAATGGAAATAAAATAATTTGTTCCAGGGTCAAACCGGCACCATCATATCAGTAAAAGAATAATAAAAAAAAGAGATATAAAAAATTAAATGGTTACAGAAACACATTCCCATTCTTAACAGTCATTAACCACCGTATAATAAAACAAAAGAAAAGTAAAACTACTCACCCCTTAACTGCCTCGTAACGGAGAGGGAACTGAAAGGTGTGTGCGGTGCAATAGTGTCACCTAGTGGCGTTTTATAGGTATTGCTGCAATTGTGTTGCATACCCTGTGAGTCAGTTCTGAGGACCGGGGTTCAACTTCCACTCCCTGCTCTGCAGTTATCATCGCACGTGTTTCTCTTTGCCATCGCGGAAGCCTTGTGTGGCAGCATGACAAAAAATGCCAAAGAAAAAGCAAAAGGTTCGTGCAGTCATTCCAGACGCTCATGTACCACTTTGAAAATGAACCGCCCAACCTCCAAAGCAGCAGGAGGCAGCAGAGCAAAAGGTGTTCGCCTCCAAACACTTTTTTCTGATGAGTTTTTAAATTAATAACAGCACTGTGTTGTGTAAAACTATGTAACGTGTACAGGAGAACCTTAATTGCACCTTCAATATCATTCAAATCGTACTTTCATTGCATTTTTTTTTCCACTTCAGTTAAGAGACATATCTGAAGTGCAATCGTAACTCAAAATTTTGCAAGACGACGACATGCTTGTAAGTTGGGGCACTCGTAAGTCAAGTCAAGTCTATGTACTGTATGATATGTCACAACTGTACTTATATCTGTCTTGTTCAAAGAAATGGCTCGGTAGCGAACTTAGAGACAAAATGTCGCTAGCTTGTTTTTCACTTGCTTTAATTGTATTTTATTAATCTCGCAAGGGAACACTCGCACACACAAGTAAGTATTTTTATTTGCCCAGTTTAAAACCTAAAAGGTACGCGAGCCATTTTATGGCGCAAATCACATGAGGATACAGGAAAATTAAAGTTGACTTTTCTTCCCCTTTCACAATAACGTCGAGCGCAAAATGACTTGCGGACACATTGACTCCGTGTGGGTTTTAAGCACCTTTGCTCGTAAATTTGTGGAAAAACAAATAAGAAGCAGAGTCAAAACAAAGGATTTACGGTGTGGGAGGGGGGCTTGGGGATTTTAGACAATATGAAAATAAAAAGACGCAATAAAGCTGCGCTGGGCTTGATTGTGGTCGTCACAGGGATGTGGCTGCCCTCCAACATGGCCGACTTTATTGCTACATCTGAAAAAGCAAGCAAGCGAGAGAGCGCGGCGGGGACGTCAACAGATTCAGAGATCATTAGAGGCAAATCTTTTTCCTGACGTGGCCGCGGTCTCCAGCTGAGGGGGAAAGGGGGGGGGAAAAAAAAAAAAAAAAAAAGACCCTAACCCCCTTTCAGGCCAACAGCCAAGGTGGTTTCAGTTTACCAAGCTTTTTATCGACACCTTTTTTTTTTCCCTTTTTCTTCTTTGGCTTTGCATAAATCCTTACGTCACATGGCAGGGCCGACTATCGAAGTGAGTTTTATAAACATCAGGAGGGAAGCAGGAATTTGTGATTTTTTTTTTTTTTAAAGGGTGAAACAGAATCAATCACACAAATAGTTTAGCGCCATTTGCATTCACTGTAACACTTTCGCCTCACTAAAACATACTGGCAACATTTGCGTCTCGTGGCAGAATCGTTTCGCAAGACATCTGCATTTACAGTGCATCCAGAAAGTATTCACGGTGCAAATGACATGTACTACTCTGAGGCAATCATATCCATGTCACAAAGCTTTGTTAACAAACCTCTTGTAAAGCAGGGAAACAAGTCCTGACCTGAATCTCAAGACCATGTCCGTGACAGGTCAAAGCTACAGAAAGAAGAAACAGAGCTGAAGTCTTGACAGTTGTATGTGTCACTGTGCCCCCCACACACACAGACACACAAACTTTGCATGCCACTAGTTAAGAAAGGTAAGGGAACTCACCTTTAATTTCAGCATCGTCTTTAAAGACACCATTAATGCTAGTTGACTTCTTTTTACACTTGTCAGTTAATTTAAAAAGATTTTTAAGGGTGACAAGCCAATGTTGCATTACACCTTATCATGTGTTTAGCTTATTTTTGCACTATAAACTGGTGCCACTGGAACAGATTATTTTTACATCCATGACTTCCTGCGGGGGAAAAAACTAAACAAAAATCCAACCTGTTGACCCTTTTAGAAGTTGCACTGTGATTAAAATCCGACAGTTTATGTACAGTATACCACTATCCCCCTAGTGTGTGAAAAACAGCCTTTTTGCGGGAGTCTTCGTCCTTTTTGGCCAGCGCCGCGCATCAGAGGTTTGGGTTTCATGGATCAGAGCAGGGGAGCGTTGAAACTGGAGACAACGACAACAAACACGGCCTCCGTATTTTTAGGTTGCCAGTATAAAATCCACTTTTCGCAGTTTGATGCGCGGGCGAAGCCAAACAAACTGTGGCCTTCAGATGACGAGAAAAAAAAAAAAAACAGGACCGGCATCCACAATCGGGATGGGATCACGCACACATTCATGAATGCATACACATATGACAATGATGTACTCCATGTTTACATTTACACAACCAAGTTGAAAATTGGAATATTTCATTTTAAAGAACATAACAGTTTTAAAGTGAGCAATTATGTGGATAAAGATATGACAGGGTAGTACTAGGGGGGGAAAGGACTTACAAAAAAAGAAAAGAAAAGAAAGAAAGAAAAGACAACACACACTGAATCCGAATATTTCATATGTAAGAAGATGAGTTTTAAAGTGAGGAATTATGTGGCTAAAGATACTACAGGCAGGCACTACTAGGGGGAAAAAGTTGACTTACAAAAACAATTTTTAAAAAAATATGTTTTTAGGCCACAAACTATGATCGGAAATTACAAAAGCAGACAAGCAAAATGCATGAAAGTATGCGCTTGTTTTGTGCACCATTTGTGTTACTTTGCCTCCTCCTATCGAATAAAAGAGGGCACTGCCTTAACACAGAGGAAATAATGTATTTTGGGAAGACTTTATAGTAGATAATGCATATATAAATATGAATACGCGGAAACTCAGACTTTATGTAGCTGTATATATTTATATATTTACAGTTCTCCTGCTTTAATTACTAGCACAACAACTAATTAAGTACTAAAGTTGACTAACATTTGGAGGGAAAATTTGTATTTGAATAAAAAACAATTTTAATTTAAGTACTTAACGCAAACCCATTCCGTTAGTTAGAAGAGACACCTGCACCAAATGTAGCTGAGGAATAAATAAAAAATACCCCCCAAAAAATGTGAGTGCGTTACCGAGGAAGACGTTGTTATGGCGCCATACGTCCATCTTGGAACGACGTCATCCCAAAGCTCTCTCAGCCATTCGTTAATATTCCATGAAAAGACAAATCAATTAGAACAAAAATAACTTAATAAAAAGTGGCCTCCCGTGAGGTTCGTGTTGAATTTCCCTCAAAACAGCATCTCTCCGTGGTCTTTGCGATAATTTAACGGCAATGGTGTCCCCTTCAAAGTACGTCGTAAATTAAACAAGGGGAAGGTGACAGGTGTGCTGATTGGGGGTTTAAATAGTTAATCCAATCAGATTTTAGTAATGTGTTGCTGTGTAAGATAAATGGCGACGCTAAGGTTGACTGGAAGAGGTTTTAGCCAATCAAGTTTTGATCTGTTGCTGGAATAAGTCAGCGTGTCGGCCATATTGAATGTGTCAACTCATGCCCTCCACTTATGCGCGACAATGGACTGATTTCATAAAGCGAAAACCGACAACGTACACAAAGTTAATACCTCTTTTGCCAGATTGAAATATATATGTTAAATATTAAATCTGTCTTTAACTACCAGATCCTGAGATGTAAATGTGACGTGTGGGTTTTCGGAGTAGCACTACTTACATTTAACAGATTATGATGAACGGTTTTGATATTCAGTGTTCAATTTAACTACCAGTTATGGCAATCACTCGAGAGGAGCTAGTCGATAATCTTTTACGTTTTCCAATTGCTTTCTCAGTTCCTTATCTTTGGTAAACTTACATAGCATGAACAAATTTTAGCCAATCAGCTAACAACAATCAGATAAATAAATTTTGAAAGACTAATAATTAATAGGAATAATAGGAAATAAATTTGTCTGGAGGCTGGTTTTATTGCAGGGATGCACAGTATTATGCATACACGGGACTCTGTGGTATCAGCCATAACAGCAATGTTCACAAAATGTTATGATGGCCTAATACCGTACATTGAAATGTCATTGGTTATTCTTAATCCCATGAGCTCTATCTCTGAGCGTAAAACGGTTGCTACATCCCATCGCTCTACTTTGACACATCAAAACAGCAGTGATGTTTACATATAATTCCGTGTCAAGGCGCGGTCAATTTATATTAGATGTCTATGGTTAACAACCATGGAAAAGCAATATAGCTCATGATGCATTGCACTGATACAGAAAAATTATTTTCCATTTCCGCGGTATTGTTTGATTTTCGACACAAGACTAATTCATGAGCTGTGGCGCTAAAATGTATTTAATATAGGACAGCTCACCATGACGTCACATGTACTTTTGGCTGGCAAGAGTGGAAATTCCAACATAGTTAACATTGAGCGAATGGCTAATTAAGTCAGGAAATGAAAAATAAATGAAATGACTTTACATTGGTCATGGTAGATGTCATGGTTATGAAAGGAAGTAATAAGAAGTGTATACAGAAACACAACTGTTTTATTTCATTAAAATATTGTGTGTATCAACTAACAAGACAGCAGTACTTTGCCTACACACACAAACGTATACGTACATTCTAGCTTGAGGCTTCTTCTTTTCATGTTGATTTCATTATTAATATATTCATATAAAAAAGTATCCAAACTAACAAAGACGTGTGAAACAGAAGCCTCTCCCTTCATGCTGCGCCCTCTTGGACAACTGGAAATGCTCACATAACACACACACACACACACGTCCACACACTTAATTCCCCACTGTTCCATGTCTTTAAGGCCCCTTTTAGATCATTTCAAATGTGTTAGGACGGTTGCAAAGGTGGGCTCAAATATAAATATGACTCATTCATAACATTTAGGCAGAAACAGCAGGAGGGGTTCGGGGTAAGTCTCACTGCAAAAAAAAAACAAAAAAACATATATATATATATGGACATATTCTTAAGCAGCAATGAGTTGATTGCTTAATAATCAGCCTAAAGTAGCATGGGAATTAATGTAAGGTCGGCGACACATTTGAGGGAAACAGAATTTCTAATCAGCTGTACAGTGGAACCTCCAAAGTCAGCAATTTTTCTCTTTTAATCTTCCACAAACATTCACATAATTTTGTTTGCCTCCAGCCATGCAATTTTTTTTCTCAGATTTTTATTTGGAAAGTATTTGCACTTGCATTTTTGAGGTTTTGCCTTTGTCAAAACAGTTTTGAGAAAATGTTTCCCCCCAGATGTTTTAAGATTTTTCTTTTGAAAATGTTAGGACATTTTGTGAGCTTTTTCGTTTTGTTTGAAAATATTTAAATTCTTTATGAAAAAGGAAACAAAAAAAAGAAAACCAAGTATTTTAATTCTATGCTATGCTAGTTTACAAAAGCACGACTTTTCCGACCTCTCTTGCGACTGTTGTTCAAAAATGCAAGTCTTTGTAAACTGACAACTGTCTTATGAATTTGACACACCAGTGTTGTTAACAACCCTGCCAAATTTGAATTACAAAAATATCAGCTATTATATAAAATGAGGCTTCAACATGGTGAAGAAAAAAAAAAAATGCATCTGCACTTTAAGGCTGTGGGCGTGTCCGCTGAATGTGCTGAAACCACATCTATTGGAACTGTTAATCAGATACTACTACAACAACCTGGAAAAATGAATGCTACTTCAGTGGGGAAAGCTTTTCATATTGAATTTGGCCATATAAACCAGCCCTAGTTTCAAATGTGGAAATAGAAAAATTGGAAATTTGGAGGTTCCACTTTGTATCATGTAATGTGACATTTTGGGCCACAACATGCATCAATCAACACACTCTCAGGACCTGTCAATCAAAACATCAGAAGTACACATTAACACTGTACGAGTGGGTCCGAAACATCATGAACCTGACACACAGTTGACAAATCATGTATGGCGTTAATGTGGGAGCAACGGAAGAGGAGGATGGACATTTTTGTTCGGTGAGAATCCAGCCTCGCCTGGTCCCGAAAGCTAAACGACCCGTTAAAAAGGTCCTGACAGGATTCATCAAGGCACACCAGCACTGACCGCGAATATGACACGTGCCAATTTGACCCAATTTGCTTTTAAACTGTGTGTATGCGTGTATGCTCCACAAAAGGGCATCGCGAAGAAGCTGTGGATAAGTGCATGTGGCTATAGCGTTGGCTACGTGATATGAGTCACAAGATCTAATAAATACACAACTTTTGTCTCTCTCTCTCGCACACACACACACACACGCACGCACGCGTCAAACACATAAAGGCACATTGCTAATGCAGTTAGGACGTACACATCTCTTCCGTCCATGTTAACGCGCAATAAAACACAATATAACCCTTCTGACCAACATTTTGGTTTTGAAGCACACGCATCCATGTTGCTCTTGTCTCATAGAAAGCATGTACTGTATATACACATTTTGTGAGCTTTTTCTGGATAAACTTCTCCAAATTTGGTGACTCACCTTTTATCACCCCCAAAATACTCTACTGAGAAAAAGTTGTTTTTTTAAATCCCCAAATTTTTTAAATAGAAAAAAAAATATTTATATATATATATATATATATATATAATTCATTGGACAGGGACACATACGTCTTGTTGTCCATTGAAAAACATGCATCTCATCTTCTTTCCATGATAAAACAGAAATCACAAAATGTCATGATTAAAACAATTTGGGAGGAGTGGGGATAAAACTTGAAATCACCAAATTTGGAAATACCTCCTTTTCATTGGACAGCGACAACGCACGCACACACACACACGCGCGCACACACACGCACACACTCATATTGTCGGGATAAAAAAATATTAAAAATGGGATTATCATTGGCTAGACATGATCCTCACACACACACACATTTCCATATTGTTGTTGTCCACTGTAAAGCATTGTATGGCCAAAGGGTTTTCTTTGTATCGTAATAAAAATCATAACATTTTTGGTAAAAAAGCTGGGAAAAAAAATGTGTGGTTTAGAATTTTTGGGCATAAATATATGGAGCTTCATGCTTTTCATTGGACAGCAACACATAAGACTTCCAGCAGAGGGCAAAGCATCACGTACAAATGTTAGAAAAAAAAAAAAAAAAAAAAAAAGTAGAGGGCAAAGGGTGTATAAAAACAAAGTTTGGGGATAGGGGAAACGTTCTGGACTCAAGTGGGCGTCTTTGACCCCGCCCACCCAACGGAGACGGTACAGTTCAATAAAGCAAGCGCTCCTCCTGCGGCTTTTCTTTCAAGTACAGTATTAAGAGAAGGGGGGGGGGGTCCAACATGGACCAATATTGGAGGAGGAGGAAGGTAGGGGGGGCACAGTTTGGATTAGCAGCAGCTGGGTGAACGAGCGTGTGCAGCCCCTTGCACACGGCGTTTCTGCAAAATTGCCGCATGAGAAACAGAACTTTTCATGAAGAAAATAAAAATCGGAACAGTTTGAGTTTTTTCTATCCAAACAACATTTTCAGAAAAAAAAGGTTTTCGCCAAATTGTTTGATTTTTCTTTTTACCAAACACTTAAATCTTTATCCACAAATTTTCTGATTTTATTCTCTTCTAATTTTTTTCTTTTTATGCTTCTTATTTTAATTTATAAAATAAAGAGTAATTAATAATAGTAATATTACTACTAGTAATAATAATAATAATAATAATAATACTAGTACTTTTACACACACACAAAAAAATTATTTTTCAACTTCTTTCATTTATAAAACAAAAAATTTGACATTTTGGGGTAGAAAAAAACTAAACCAAGAAATGTTTATCACCCCAAAAAAATTCTCTTATTTTGTTCCTTTTTTATACAAAATATTTAAAATTGTGTAAATTTTTATTCCAAACATTTTCATAAAGTTTTGCTTTTCTCCAGTTTTTTAATCTATAAAATATAAAAATACATATTTTTGATATTTTTGATGAACAGTTAACTTGCCAAATTATCTTCATCCATAGCTTTGCAGATTTTATTTTTTCTTCAAACTTTTTTTAATAATTGTAATTTGAATATTTTTAACAGTAAAGACAAATTGAAAATTAGTCCTTTTT